>NC_079152.1:93024011-93328670 GCF_947563725.1 Argiope bruennichi | reverse complement strand
TTCTTCAATAACGTCAAAACATATTATTGCTTTGAAATAATTTTACACCGCTTTAAAATATTAAAAAAAAATTAAATTGATATCGCTTTTACTTAGTACTTCAATATTTTAATTACTACATTTTTACTCACGCGTGTTTTGGCGATGTAAAATAATATTTTGTATACGTTATAGAAGTTTTATATTAAAAATTAAACTTTAAGAATAAAACAAAGATGAACGAATAAAGCTTAAAACATTATCAGGGTACGAATATTCAAACTAGAGATTCATAATCCCATTTTACAATTTTTGAAAAAATCGAATTAATTCTCTTTGCAAATCTTGTATAAGGAAAGGAAAATTCATCTAATACTATATTTTTCACATCTTTACTCGACATTCATTAAACAATTTAATCATTATCTCATTGTAACGACTGAATATAAACTGTATTAGAAATTAGAAAATTATTTATGTTAATAAGATTTAAATGAAATTTTGTTTATTTTGTGTGTTTTTTTAAACATCCATTGCTGAAAAATAAATAAAAATATCAAGCCAGACAACAAATAAAAATAATTTATGAAGCTGCATATTATGTATCAAATTGCCGTACTTTGAGTATAGTCTATACTGACTTATGGCCTAAAGTTTATTCTTTTATAAAGGCTAGTCATATTAACGAGCCTATATCCGCTTGTAGCAACAAATTCCAGTTTTACGTAGTTGAAAAACCAAAGATAAATTGATAGAATCGAATCCTGAAGCTATAATTCTCCTATCCGGATGACAGCATTTGATTATTTTTACAGATCCAAAGTAATTCGCCAAAAAGATGCACAATATCGCCAACCATCTCGGCGAAATCTTGTCAATTTATAAATAATGGAGTTTGGTGCTCTTGGTGAAATCTGAAAATCGCCAATAAAACAAGTAAAAATAAACAGATATCATCATCATGACTCCAACTCTAGACTATTATATAACAATCCCTAATTTACGAAGATTTTGACTTTTGTAACCTTGTTGAAAATTATAACAATGTTTAATACTCTAAACTACTTGTAAATTGAAAGAAACATTCCTTTAGACTCTAATCTATCAGATTTGACATGTTTTTTTTTTTTAATTTTTTTTTTTTAGTTACGTGTTAACTTCGAAAGGATTTCAAAATTTTAATCAGATTTTAAATTTATTCAAAGTTAATCAAGTTTTCAACGATTTTATTTAATAGCCTCCTTGCGTATTATCACGCAAAAAAGTTTCATGTCGCTAATTATTTAAAAATTCGTTTTTCATAATATACGTTCTATTTCATTGCATTTTTAAATTAATCTTCATAATGTTTATTATGCTACAAATCCATACCATTGTTTCCTCGAATCTTTCAATCATAACATTATATTAAACAAATTTCTTTTTTATACATTAACAACACATTTTTGCATTGAATAAAGTGATAATGTTTTTAGGCTGGCACTTCTTTATACAAATTTAGTGATATAAACCTTTTAATTCAGTATCCAAACGACAATATGATTAAGCCAAATAAGGATAAAATCAAAGAATTAAATCAAAATCATTTTTCTGCTGAGATGTGCTAGAGAAGAGGTTATTTTCTTTTTGGAAGACATTTTTCACCCTTTTCAGGAAATAAATCTGAGCATTTTCAACAATGTATTATTTTAATAAAGTTGATTTGATACATTTTCTATTTTAATACCTAACACACTTCTAGTTTATTTACACCCGCAAACTTTGCCATAGTTAATTCGGAAAACATTAATAATGTGATACTTATTAAACAAATTCGATCTGAATCTAAGACTCTTTTCTACCTTCTAGCCAACAAATTTAAACGATTGCAGTTTAATATTTTTATCTGTCTCCTGCAGAAAACGGTAAATTTATCATAACAGTAGAAATCATCAACATTCTTTCAACCTTGAAATTATGAACTATTTGAAACAGTTATTCCAGAAGCTTTGTTCTGAAACAATCTAATCCTAACATTTGATGTGGCGAGCTTGAAAGTTTCGAACTTAAATTTTATTCTATAAAAGAAAATATTTACGAAAAAATTTTTTACGTGAGGGATGAAATCTATCTGTTATATTTATTACATCCTCTTTATTTTATTTGAAGATTATTTACATTATACTAGCTAGAGGGATCGGGATTAAATGTTTTTTTTTCTCTCAAAAAGTCGCCTTAGTTTATATCTTAAATTTTATTTTCGATGTATTGAAAACTTCTGTTTGCTGTTGATATAATTCAAGCATAAACCTTTACAATAATATATATATATTTTTAATTTTAAAAAGACTTCAGTTTACTCTTTGCATTATTTTAAATTTTATCTAGCTATGGATAATTATTAATTGTAAATATTCAATTATTTGATTTAATTTTTTTGATAAAACTTCTTAAATTTATTTTACTTTGTAAAAAATGCAAAAATAATAACTTTAATTCTTCATAAATATTTCATTCCTTAAGAAGTTATTTTATCAAATCATTAAAAATGTAAAATGAAAAAAATAAGTGATGACAATCTATTTATTTAAAAGTTAATATTGGATACTTTTATTGGTGCTAATTGTGAAAATACAGCTCTAATTGCTTATATTTATATATATATATATATATTTTACACTTTAGTGATTGCATCCCTTAATGGAAGGATATCGTACATTTGAGGAATATGAAAGTTATCAAATTAATATTATATTAAACATATGATAAATATGGCAAATTTTAGAAATAAAATTTGTACTTACGTTATATCCTATTTTGAACGTCTTCTTATCCCTAAGCATCCGTAAACATTTGTCAGATATGCAACCCGCTTCTTATGTAATGTTTATTTGA
Organism: Argiope bruennichi; assembly: GCF_947563725.1. Classification (NCBI taxonomy): domain Eukaryota; kingdom Metazoa; phylum Arthropoda; class Arachnida; order Araneae; family Araneidae; genus Argiope; species Argiope bruennichi. The sequence goes on along the minus strand of NC_079152.1, from coordinate 93,325,817 downwards.
TGAAATAATCCTCATTTTTCTCGACAAGATCCAACGAACATTAATTGTCTAGTTCCCGTTTTATGAAGTTCTAAGCAAAAAATTACTGGAAGAAAAAAATGTTGCAATTAGAGGGCGAAATGATAATTGTTAATTATCAGTCTGCATAATAATTGCATAATTATATTTTCATTACCTAATGACTTTAATGGAATAGCTAAGGAAATAGCCACTTTTATGAAGATATAATCCTTGAGAGAAAACATAACTAATTAGAATTTATCAACAAACATTTTCTTTTTAAGAATTATATTTCTTATGCAAGCTATTTCTCTGCAGCTGGCGTTTGAATGCTAAACATTTGTAAATATGTTTGCTCAATTTTATAAAACAAAACTACTATTAGTTGTATTAAAGTTAAGAAGGACACTTTTCTTCAAAAGTTGTTGGCGATTGCCAACAAGATTTCATAAATCCATCTTTTGATGTATTAATGGAATATGGAATGCATGTATATATGCCCCATAACAGCAGTTCATCTTTCGAAGGAAATATTTTATTTAGACGTCAGAAGAAGCACGTCTTGAGAGAAGAATGTTAAATATGTCACATAACTTTATAGACTGGAAATTTCAGGGCAAATGTTGCGTCATTGAGGTACAAAAAATATTTTCAAACCTCAATATTTGCTGTGGTTAATATTTGGTTATTTTCTTAAAACTGTACAGATAGACTATTTAAGTATGAATTTATTCTTTAAGGGAAATATTCTGTTTTAATATTTACCGCATCTGTAATTTAACTTACACTTGTAGAATTTATACTTGAAGAATTTGTAATATCAATTTAGATATATTTAAGGGCAGATAATCATGGAACTTAATCTGAAATATTCCAATAGGCATAGAAAGCTGTAGGTTAAATATTCCTCTGTTTGAATTGAAATTGTTTAAAAGGCTGATTAATTTTAAATAAAATAGAAAATTTGTTTAATGATTCTAAAAAATTATAGTATTAAGTTATATTTAAGATTTAAATTTTCAAAATAGCATTAATTATATTTAAAATTAAAAATTTGGAAATAGCGTTATGTAGATTTTTGGATTTCTGAATCGCTATGAAACACTTTTAAGAATTAAACTGCTCACTTGTAAACAGATTTCTTAAATAAACAACATTTTTTTAATATAAAATTAGTTTTTTTTTTTTTTTAATTTATGTTCACCGAGAGGAGAAATTCTTGAAGATGCCGAAAGAGGGATCAAACAAAAATTATGGCTTATATCAACTGCCAATTTCACTATTTTTGTCGAAATTATAATGGATTTCTTTACTGTGCTGGTATTTAGATTGGTTAAGATATATTAGCGTTATAAATGTTTTGGGCCCCACTGATGAAAAAGCTGATATATAGAATTTAGATGAAAAATCTGGTTCAATTTAACGATTTAAAATATATTTCATAATATTAATTACAATTTTATTCCTAACCTTTATATTCCATGTATGTATATCAAAATTGCCAAATGTTTTGATAAAATGAAATTTTTCTATAAGAAATTCTAATATTCTTTATATTAATTTATACTTTTTTCTAGAAAACAAAGTGAAGTAAATTTCATATAATTTAATTTACTTCTATCAACCCTGAACAAAACAGGCTAGATTATTTATAAAAATCCCTTTTGTAACTGTATTTTTTCATTATTATTTTCTATACATTACACTTTTTAATGAACTATTCCTTTATTTTGTCTAGACTCCATCTAGGAAAAATTCTATAACATCGCCCTAACAAACTCCAGATAATTGAGAATGCATGAGTTTCTTATAATTTCTTCCTGGGAAACTCAAAATACAAGATACTCTGAACAAGCTCCACACACACCTTATTCCCGGTAATCTCAATTTAATCCTCACTATATTCTCTAAGCGAAAATCAAAGTCTATGAACTTAGTGGAAAACCAGAAAATGTCAATATTCATCTTCCCGCTGGCTCGGAGTTCGATTAAACTTTGAGGGGTGGATGGAACATGCAAGTTAGAGCATTTCATTAAGTATCGTTTTTACAGCATCAGACCATCCCCTCCTGTAAGTTTTTTTCTCCTCTATCCACCATCGGTGACGGCAGCAGAACCTGCATTGAAAATGATTGAAAAAAAAAAGTAGCGGAAAACATAAACAAAAAATATTATCCCATCAGCCGAAAGATCGTCTGTTCCACGTGCTAAATTCTCACCACATGAGGCAAGGGAAAAAATAGTATCTATATTGGTAACAGGTTAATAGTGGTGGGGAGAAGAGGCACCCCAAACGTGGATAAGAGCTACGATAGTGAGGCAAGGAAAATTAATTCACGCAAAGCGTTAAGCGAGATGCACTGCTTCATAAATTGCTGGAGATATCTTTTGTTTCGAGCGAAGAATCAATAGCTGCCTCTAGGAAACGGAGAGGAATTTCGAGGGGTAGGGTTGAGATAACACTTTTTTTCACTATGAGAAAAAAAGGATTTTTCCCCCTTTGAATTTCAAGAGACAATGTTAATTTACTCGAAAAATTAGATGTGAATCTAAATTTAAATCAGAACAGTTTTATCGTCAAATGGCGGGATTCTAGAAAATTCTTAAAAAAATAGTTAATTCAGTGAATAATGAATTAGTATGAATATTTTGTAAACAAAATCTGATAGAATTTTAACTAACTGACAGTGGCAATTATTGTTAGGAAATTAATAATATTAATTTGAAATACTTTATTTGTGTTTTATCGTGGTGGTCAATTTAAATTGAATACTAAGCATTATTAATTGATTTGACTATCAACTGATAAGTTTACTGTAAAAATAAAAGTCTTGGTGGGAATCTAACTTAAATCTTTGAATTTTTATCAATCTTTCAGTGAATTTAGAAAATTGCCAGAAGCAATTTAGTGAATAATTAGTCAAATATTTTATTGAAGAATGTGTAATTTATATGATTCAACTGATTGTCAAAAGCTGTTTTTATCCATAAAATTTAATTTGAGATGTGAGAAAAAAGTTAAGTTTTTATGCATTTACATGATTCCTACAGACTGTATGTCAAAATAACAGTCAACTTGACTATAAAATAATTTACATGAAAATAGTCTCCTTAATTAATTTTATTTATAAGTTTACTTGCTAGACGATTTAATTAATTGAACTATTAGATGAAAATTTAAACTTAAATGCATATTTTGTTCAACCGAATTGAAGAGAAGTTAGAAAATCAAGCAACAAAGCAATTATTTTTAATAATATGTAATCTAAATTTTTCTAACATAACCAAATATCATGAAATTTAATAACATTTTTGAAGTTTTCCTTGGATTTAGAATCGATTTAGAAACTTGAGAAACTGAAATTGTTCTTTTTTTCAAATCAAAACATTTTAGGAATTTTTTTTATTATTATTAATTTGAATATTTAATCTTAAAACTGTTCTCCGGACGATTATACAATAAAATAATTTTTTTTTTTTTTTTTTTGCTCATAGGTTTGGATTTCATAATAAAAATTAACTTAGATAAAAAAAAATCACTGAAAAATGAGATATTTTTTTTATATATATTTCTTAGAAAAAGTATTAAACAATCCTGAAAAAAAAATGATGTTGCATTTATATATCTATCAGTGCTTATTTTTGATCAAAACATTAATATTAGGCGTTCAATCCTCTTAATTTAAATCCGCTGGGAAGAGGTTTCTAATGTCATATCTAAATAACAAAAAGAAGAAAGAAAACGAAAATGTGTCCTCAGATTATATTTTTACTGAAGATCAAAGAGAAAAGCAATCAATAAGAAGCTTTAATTTGTAAGAAAAGAAAATAATTAATTTATGAACGTTACATTCTGTTATCCAAATCAGTTCTTAAAGAAATAAACAAATTTAAGAAAAAGAAAATTCTTTGTTTTGCAGTTCAAAGTAATATTTCTTTTGTATTTGAACTAATAATTTTTGAAGTAATATAAAAAGTGCAAATCCAACACTTTTTTATTATTACGTAACTTTACAGCTTCATAAACCGTGTTATAAAGTAAACTAAGTTTTATAAGAGGTCATTCTTTAAAAAATATTGAAGTCGAGATATTTCATTTATTTCTATTTATTTCATTTTCTGTTATTTAATATGCTCCGTATTAGAAATCTTAATTTTTAAATTCATTTTTTGTCATTTTTACAAATAGCAATATTTACTATTCACCGAAATAGAATAAAGAGTTATTTTATGCAAAGATAAAGAAAGAATGAATATGAAAAGATAAAGAAAGAATATTTTATCAAAATTATTAATATTCAAAATCATCAGAAACGGAAATAACAAAGTTCTGTCATGATGCTCTTACGTATTCTTAATAAAATTAAATGCTGCATTTAAAAAAAATTTCAGAATATTTCGTAACGTAATGAAATAAGTTATAATTCACTATTGATAAAGAAACAAAGTAACAAATTATTAGATAGAAAAAGACAGAAGCATGTTCTTATTCGAAGAAAAAAAATACAATTTCAGATATTTCTTTCATTTTTTATGTATTAATATGGGAAATATTTATGCATTTTTTTCATTGATTAGATATATTTATATGAACAACATTATTTTAATAACAAAATACCTGAGAACTAAGGCATAACTTATTATTTTTGTTAAACCAATTATTATTATTATTACAAACAAAATCAAGTTAAACTATGGAAGAGAAATTTAAATCATCTGAAGTGTAGCTTTCGTATTTATTACTTTCTATATTCGAAAAATAAAGAATGAGATTTATTTAATGACATATGAATTGAATGATTATTAGTTAAACGTAGGGTCAACGTTTTTTTTCCCCTCTCTCTAATAATAAAGCAAAGGAAAATCATCTAATAGCTTTTCATTATCTATCTTATGCACATAAATAATTCACTTCTTGACAACAATGATTTGCACTTCATCATCATTAATTCATTTCATATCAATACATTTCCTTATGTGACAGCTTTTCTATCCATTTATCTATGTCTATTGTAATAGTTTTTTTTTTCTTTTTACTGATATACTAAGATAATTCATAGTATTGCATTGGAACAGTAGTTCATTCAGATTATATTATATTATAGACTTCTTTAAAGTCATGCTCATTTTTTTTTCACGTAAATGTTTATGTTTGCAATTTCCAATCTATACAATGTATATTTTAATGATTTTATCCTTATTCTTGTATTCTACTATACATCCCATTGTTCTGATTATTAAAGACTCTGCGAATTACGTTTGATATATATTAAAAAGTATCATTTCTTGTAAACAAAGATTGAGAATTTATCAATTTTTCGAACAGAACTTAACAAAAATATTTATGAAAGAAATAATTTTAATAAAATTCTTAGAAAACAAACAAAAAAATCTTTTTGCAAAGATGCATAGCCAAAAGAAGAAAAAAATGTTTTTTAAAGAAAGACATATTTTCAGAAACATAATTCATCCATATTATATGAAAAATTGCATTTGTTTTATATTTTTGAGTTGTTCTCTACTTTTGCTCTATAAATAATATTTTTTTGGTACAGCTATCCTGTTAAAAATGAAATTCTTTTTCTCAGTATTCTAATCTTGTCTTATAAGCATCAGTAAAAATTCTTAGATTCTAACGTAGAAATCAGAAAATGTGTTTGTATATTTAAGTAAAATATTTCAACAAAAGTAAATATCAATCTAAAACTTATCATTCCAGTGCACTTAAAGTTTATCTTAAGCTAACATTACTAACTGCCTTCAGCGACCGCTGTTCTCCCGCTTTATTGATGGTATTAGTTTAATAATGTCAATCATTTTAGATAAACTACACAAGAAATAAAAGTTCTATTTTAAATCCTTCTCCCAAAACAATAATATAGCATTTTTACTAGATAACAATGTTTGAAGATTGGATGATCATGATGAATCTGAGAAAAATTTGCTGACAAATTCTTGAGATATTACATAAATTAAGAAAGATATTCTTTAGTGCCCATAAAGTTTAAACGCTCAGTGACTCTGTTTTCAGTAATCATATTATAAAAAAATGCTTTGTTTCAGTAAAAAATATTATTATATTAATTGCAGATTAATCATTTTCATTTTAATTTAAAGCATAAATTCTACAGGAGCTAACAGAAAATTAGAGAGATGCATATTGCGTTATAACTGAAGGCCTTTATAATATCATATGACTATCAAAATTTGAAGCTTTAAAATATTTTGATGAAGAGGAATTAAAGTATGAATTACATAAAATATTTAATTATTAAAATTTTAGCGAACATTAAAATTGGCAAACCGGCTGGTCGCCAGTGGCGGCTAGTACACAATAAAATCGCCGAAATCGATCCAGTTTTTGAGTCATGAGGTTCAAACAAAGTTTTATTTTGGGATATATATTTACAGTCGAAAGAAAATAGGTGCAGAAAACCACTGATGACATATCTAGGTGCCAGGGACTTTTATGTGAAATATGAATTAGCCAATCAGAATACCAGTAATACCTAAGGATCGAAAGCTTTCTTATAATAGAAATATTGTCAAATTTGATTGGTTATTTAGTTTTCCAATTATATTCAGTATATAGATAACAAATATTAGTTAACTACAATTTTGCTTTAACCTTAATATTTCCTCGCCTTCGAGTAACTCAGAAAATGGAAAGAGTGTACTGATGAAGAACATGAAGAAAAAAGATTTTGGACTCCGATTTTAATCAGGATTACTGAAAAAATTTAACAGCTTTCAAAAACACGCTTTTATTAATATGCTAAAAGTAGAATTTTCATTTTACTTATTTCTTACTTTCTATTCTATAATTCAAAATCCATTATCATAAAAACTGTAAAATCTAGCCATATGAGTAAAAATATAAAATGTATCAAGTGTCACCTCTAGAACGAAACAATAAATAATGTAATTATTATATTAGTGGATAGTTAAGTTTTAAAAACTTTAATCAAATTCATAGATTTGCAACATTTGAAATTCGAGCCATCAAGAAATGAATGTAAAATCGATTATATAGTTCTGAAGCAAAATCTAATCAAACAGGGTTCAAAATAAAATTAAATAAAAGTGAATGAAAAGTGGCAAAACGATATGTACTGTAACTATAATTTTCTAGAAAATTTATGTTGGTTTTTAAGGATTTTCCTTGAACAAATACTAATTTGGGCATCTTTTTTTTTTCTTTCTAAAAGTACTCAAGGAAGATAAACAGTTCAGTCAAATGAGTCCAATAAGCAAAACCTAGCTTCTACAATACAACAGATTTTCCAATAATCATGAATCTTATACTCATGGCCTTGAAGAGATATGTTAGATCAAGTGAGTCGAGACTCCCATGAAGCGGATATAATTCATTGGATTATTTTCCGGTTTGAATCTATACGAGGGTCTGTTTTGTATAGACTTAATAACTACGAACAATGGTTCAGATGTATCCCCTTTTCCAAATCTGATACCAAGACAACAAGTAAATGATAAGACACTGAAGGAATTAAAACTATTATTTATTTATGAATTCTATCTTTTTAAATAATCTACCCTTTTTATTAGAAATTTTATGAATTGAATTTAGACAAAATATATTTATTTACATAGCACTCAGAATCAAAGTGGAACACCCCAGCAGTTCAGTTAAAGACAAAACTCCAAAAACACAAACTTCTAGTTTACGAGCAACAAATGCGCTACGCTATTTCATTGTGCTACGGATGTTTAGAGAAATTCTAATATAATCGCTCTGTGGTATCTGGAAGCATAAAATATTACTCCGTAAGAACGAAACACCCAAAGATCAAAGGCAATCTTGGATATCTGGCCAAGTTGATGGGTTGCTATTGTGCAGCAGATGCGGTCCACTATCAAACGTCCAAAACATACGCGAACCTGAACCATTTATTTCGGTTTTTACCTTATTTTTATTGTCTGTTTCTCTTCCTAAAACACCTCAAGGAGAAAACCTATTTCGACAGAGTTCAAACCTTAAACGTAACAAGAAAGAAATAAAGATAAACATTGTCTGTAAGGAAGATCAAATCGTCTACCCGGAGAAAGGAAAGAAAATCGCTCACCTCTCAAAAGTAAGTGTAAAAAAAGCATTGGCGCAGATGTTATTCAAATAGTTGGCCCCTGAGAAAGTGAAGTCAGATGGGTGTGTATATAAAGGCTGAATTTACATCGGTTCTAAAACAAGTGGTTTTTCTCGCGAATAAAAGTGAAACGCAGAAAGTTTTCTTAAGGTGTTTTGAAAAACTCTAGTGTAGTTCAGGCAATAAAATTGGTTTTTAGACAATCTGTTCCGCTTTGTATTCAACAGCTTAAGAAAACGTTGTAAAAATGACACTCAGCATTTCTCTCACTTTAGCTTTGAAAAAGCAATGAATAATACTGATAGTATTGATATAAAGCAAATGACGCCAAGCATGTTAATCATAGTCCTTATTCAGAGTTTAAATAAGTTTATTTAAAGCATCACTAACAGGATTTCTTTTACATAACGTTTTCTAAAATTAGAAGAAAATGGTTAAATAGCTTTTAAAAATGAATGAATCCATTTAATATTAACTATAAATAGCAATATTGCTTAAAAAATATTCTCTAGATTATTTTTACAGAAAAATTATCCGACAGATGTATGGTTTAAGAAATATAACAAGCTCACTAACAGTAAACGTTACTTTGTTACACAAGAATACACATAGGAAAAGGAGTAAAGGACAATAAAAAAGACAGTACTTGTAGATATTAACTAAACAATAAAGACGGCAAATTGTTAATTAAATAGCAGCATAGCAGAAAAGTGCTATACTGCTAAACATTTGGATAGATCGCTTTGTGATCAATACTCCAAAGAGGGAATTCATTCCTCATGCGAGCGTTTTGGATTTTATAGCCTTCCAACAGGATATGAAATCTTCTAGAAAGAGCCACAAATACTATCTTAGTAAAAATATTGCTCTAATTCTTTCAATTTCAGGTTCTTTCAATTTCTCCGCACTTTGTCGCTAAGATTATCTAAAAGATCATTGGAGGTCATGACGATCATTTATTCAACACCAATTAAGAATGTCTCGAAATCATTTTATAGATAATGTTAACATTGCAATATTGCCACATTACAGATTAGTAACAATTTAATTGGGCATTCAAAGCAATTGAGTCATTTTCTAACTGTCAAAACTTTTTTTAAAGAATGGTAGAAAAGGCGCAATGCAGGTGGAAGCCTTAAGTTTTGTTTGAGTGAGTGATAAGTGACCTAGTGACTTCTTGTCATATGTGCAATATCTTCAGGTAGTTTTTTTCTTGCCACATGCTGTGAAGTGTTTTGGACATTCGCCAATTACATATATGTGCTGATCTAAATATTTTGCAATTATTTTTTTTGTGTGTGTCTTCATTTTATTTCATAAGGATATTTCGATGTATGTAACAGAGAGAGAGTTGGCCTCAAAAACAAGCAGAAAATCTTGTGATTCAGATATGGAAGTGTGGACATTTTTTTGAAAGTTTCATGTTTTTCAACTTTACATGCTTGTAGAATATATTAATTTTCACTTAATTACAAATGTTTGTATATCAAATGGAAGGTAATTTAATGTACAATTTAATAACAAAAACATTATTACAATATCTGTATTACAAAAAAAGTTACGCTTATTTTAGTAGAACAAACAAACACAAATCGTTTTGAATAATGACGTGTTTTGTTATAAAAGCGTACTAGCTAATCACAAAAACTGTTCTGAGGATCCATCAAATGTCTGCAACTATAGTTTAGGTTATTTGGATGGTAAAAGTGTCATTGTTTTGGAAATATTTTGCTGAATGATGCATACAAGTACAATTAAAAAGAGTATTGCTGTTTTTGAATATTTTAAGTCCTTTTTTTATTAATTAAACTAATTTTAAACAATGTCACCAACAAGAAGAACTGATTGGACATCTACAAAAAGAAGCCGAATTGTCATATTGAGAGAAAATGGCCTCTCTTCTGCTGAAATTGCAAGTCAAGTTGGTGGTTCAGTGACTTGTTCTGTTGTACGAAAGTTCTGTTTACGTTATGAAAAAACGAAATTAGTGGAAAATAAGGCCAAATCAGGCCGAAAAAAAATTCACAAGTGTTACTGCCGATAAAAAAAATGAAACGGCTATGCCTTCAAGATAGAAAAATTTCATCAGATGCCATTAAATGTGAAATGAATGCAGCGGGTATTGCAGTAAGTTCAAGAACAATAAGAAGAAGGTTATCAAGATTTGTACTACAAGCTAGAATTCCAAGGAAAAAACCATATTTAAATCAAAAGCAACGCGAAAAACGAGTTAAGTGAGCAAAAGAACACATTAAATGGTCAGAAAATCAATAGAAGCAAGTAATCTGGAGCAATGAGACTAAAATAGCGCTTTTTGGTAGTGATGGTAGAAAATACGTGAGACGTAGAGTAGGTGAAGCGCTTCATCCTGATTGCATTGAAGCAACTGTAAAAACAACAACAAATGCCATTATTTGGGTATGTATGTCTGCAGATGGTGTGGGCCGAATTCAAGTGATTGATGGCATCCTGAATGCCAAAAAATACATCGAAACTGTCCTGGAACCAAAATTGATACCTTCCATCAGGGATTTCTTCCCCAACAAAGCCCCATTTATTTTTCAGTTGGATTCAGCTCCATGCCCCACAGCAAAAGTATACAAAGCATGGTTTCAAAATAAAGGCATAGATGTATTACCATGGCCAGGAAACAGCCCTGATCTCAATCTAATTGAAAATTTGTGGCGACGTTTGAAAATTCTTGTACGAAAAAAACGTCCATCCAATAAAAGACAACTTATTAAATCTATAATTGATTCTTGGCACCATGTGATTACGAAAGATGAACTCCAAACACTCGTTCACTCGATGAAAAGACGCTCGGAAGCTGTCTTAAAAAATAAGGGTTATCCTACTAAGTATTGATTGTGTAAGTATCACTTTTAAAAAATGCAAATCTAAGATAGATCTTACTAAAATGAGCATAACTTTTTTTTGTAATACAGATATTGTAATACTGTTTTTGTTATTAAATTCTGCATTAAATTACCTTCAATTTGATATCTAAACATTTGTATTTAAGTGAAAATTAATATATTCTAAAAGCACGCAAAGTTGAAAAACATGAAACTTTCAAAAAATGACCACACTTTTGCCCACCACTGTAATAAAAGCTTCAAAAATATAAGCAAAATATTTTATAGGAAGTCTAAATTTCTACAAAGAGCCTATCCTTATTATCAATAATTTACATTAATAAATTATATTAATGGTTAAAGAGTAAAATTATTTGTATGTAAATACATTTTAGATAACAACTCCATAATGAACTGACAAAAAGCTCAAAAACCACAAATCAACAACAATATAAGCTAACTGAAATTGTTAAATGCAATGACATTTAACAATCTCATTTGTCTGATAAAAATACGAAGACCATTAAGAAAGTGTAGTCATCTTAAGCAGATGAATTACAAGGAAAAAAAATTCTTTTATTGAATCGCTCAAATTCTGCCATCAATCTAAGTCCTCACACTAACTCAGTTTGATGCATATGACCATCTAAGGAAGAAAGAACTACTTGTTGACTGGTGAAGAACTATCGAAGTACGATTTGTTTATGTCAGAATTTTGACAGCTACAAGTTCTATTACCATTCCATCAGAAAGACTTGATAATTGCCCTTAGACTGCACTACATCTTGGTCTCTGCTATCCTAAGCGTGTAATTTAGCTTCCCCCATCCCTCGTCCGAGTGATCGTCTTCGACGTGAAATCGAATGTCGATAGTGAGCCAGGATTTAGTTCCAGGAGCGAAGAATCTCCTGGAAATGGTCCGGGTCATTAAATATCCATCAAGAGAGTCAAAGTCTGGGTGATGTCCCGAAGCCGTATTTTAAAACGAGTGCCTACAAAATATCGGCCTGCTATACAGCTTCCATTTTTTCCAACGATAAATTTCTATTTCGAATGATAGTTCTGAGATAGAAACTCTTTGTGAAAAGGTTTACTTGAAAATTTCAAGAGGTTGTGTTAGGATTATCCGGAATGTAGGCGTCAAACTTTTTACAATTTAACCCCCGAGATTTGAATTTTGTATCACTTTAAAAAATACCAAATTCTTGAACATTTCTTCAGGAAACCTCTTCAGATCTTAAGATGAATTATTTTTAAAAATAAAAAGAATGAAAGTTGGCAGCTAAAATTTTACTGGCAACGTCTAGATTTTGTTTGAGAATCCACAGCTCATAAAACAACTTTCCGTCTATAACAAATACTAAACAAACAAACAAATCAAAGGAAATTAAGATGCACTATTTCCTCAATCTCTCTTTTTTTTAATTCTTAAACCAAATTAATTTTAACGATATATTTTACTTACAAATGTCTCAAAATGTCGTAGAAAAAGGCGCAGACAAATTTTGGTGATCTCAATATAGTTTTATACAATTTTACTTTAGATTCGGAACCTTTATCTTAAAATACCTTGCACAAATTATTCGCAGTCTTATTAATTGATTCGTAGAAGTATTTATATCAGTGTAGACCTTTATGCATATTAACTAGAAAAATTTAGATAGAAAAATTTTAAATATTAAAAAAAATGGTGGACATAATTTAATTCAATTCTAATCATGCTGTGGTTTAAATTCACTAAGATATACTATGCCGAATCCTAATCTTTTCCATTTTTCATTATATAATTTACATTATCATGAAGGAAATATGAAAAGGAACATTGCTTTAAAATTTTTAAATAGAATAAATTATTGGGTGCTTAGTTACATTTAGCCTTGATTTTGAATGGAATTTTCCAAACATTATCACTGAAAAAATTATATCTAAATTGAATACGAATAAATAAGATGATATAAATTAATTTAATTATAAAAATTAATAGATAGGATTGCAAATCATTTTTGCTGTTCTCAATATTTTAAATGGATTAAAATGTTTAATGTAGGTAAGGTAATGCAGAAAGTAATTACGAAGTCGGTAACAACATCTATTGGAAAATACTTGTTTTATACATGTTCTACTAAAGTTTTATATAAAGAAATTTACATCAAATATTTAATTTTGGGGAAATTACATATTTAAAATTCATCCTGACAAATATACTAATAATCAAAAATAAAGTTCATAATGAGAAATTTTTCATTAAATTATTTTCAGTGTGTACTAGTTTCAGTGCCATATTATTCGATAAAGAAGTATTTTAAAATATAATCATCGTCCTGGAAAGTCTGATCTTTGCTTAAGCCAGCTATGAATACCAAAAAATGTGAAAACGTTACACATATTACTGCGAAAACATATACAGCAACACATATTACTGCAAAATTAATTTCGAAAATTACTTTTTAAATGTCTATTTTTAATTTTCTGAAATTTTTCTATAAGCTTTGTATATTTTGATTGGAAAATATTTTCTGTATTAGAGATATTTAAAACGACACCATCTCTAAGCGGAGCAATAATGTATTATGCTTAATTTCTATATAAGATTTGATTTTTGTTGTAGTCAGTGGATAATATCAACCAACATTAGTTAGATAATCACAAGGAACAATATCTAGTATAGAAGAATTGTAAGGTTTCTCAGCTGAAATGTTCAGATGAATCACAATCATTTAATATAAGGATGCCCACACATAATGTGTCAAACGTATATCATCGTCATGTAAAAAGCAAAAAAAAAATAATAATAATAATTAAAATTAAATTTAAATTTAAATTTAGAGCTTTTTAAAGTTTATTTAAAAATATAAAACCAATAATATAATAACTCATTTAAATATCTAGAATATTAATTTTGGATTAAATGTGACAAATCATGAAACATACATTTTTGATGCCTAATTAGAATATTTAATGTAAGTTTTTCAATAAAAATATTTATAATTTTGGTAAAAAAAATATATTTAACTTTTCGAAATATTTTTACATTTCTTAATTCAACTTTCGCATAATAGAAAGTTAAATAATCTTGTCTCAATAATTTTCAGAAATAAATCATGCATCCTTTTTTTTGTTAAAGAATTCTTAAAAACACATTTTTGCTTCAATTTGTCAGTCGCAGTCAATTTCAAATTTGTATGAACATATTCATACAGAATGTGACAAAATCCATATATATTCACACGTTTCAAAAAGATATAAAAGGCGGTTCTTGTTAACTCGCCTCTTTTTGCGACTAAATGATTTATCTGGAAAGAATAGCATATGAAGAACCTTGCCTCAACTGCATAGTGAGAGTTTAGTTTTCATATATCCACATATATATTTTTATTTTTAACGTGACATTCGCAATACTTCCACTAAAGTATATTAAATTTCAAATTATGATACGAATATAAGTAGCATTATTTTAGTTGACTTTCATCTGCTTTACTCTCTATGGACTTGAACCATCTTAATAAAATCACTTGTCCAGATCAAGTCAAAATTGGAACTGACTTCTTTAAGTACTTAAGTATTAGTGCAATCTAATATACATGTTGTAGAACTTAAATTTCATTTTTTTTCATGTTCTGCTAATTTTAACCTTGAATTAGTGCAATGAAATCAGCATTCATTATGTGAATGTGACTCAGTTTCTATTGGTTGAAATGAAACTTGGCAATAAAAAAAACAATTATGCAGCTTTCTGGCTTTTTCTCTTTTACGCATACGAAGCATATACATCGAAGAAAATAGTATTGTAAACGTCAAAAGATTCAAAGAAGTGTTTTGATGTTTTGTCGAATCTCTGTGTTTCAAAATAGTTGGAGTTCGAAAAAGACATTTCTAGAATTATATCTGTCTGTAAATCTGTACATACGATGATTCCAAAACGCTTTGGTTAAATGCATTACTTTTTAAAAAAATACTTTTAAAATTTAACATGATAATTACAAATAAAGAAAGCAATATAGATAAAATTTGTTATAAAATTTGTCACGCTATTGACAATCTTTCTGTGTATACTTTCAAAATAATGTAAATGCTATAACTCAAAAATGCAGTGACATAAATATATGTAAACTAATATATGTTATTTTGACTATGAAGTTATCCTGTGGGAAATTTTGTTTCAATCATTAGGAAAAAAGACGAGCAAAACGCACATTAAGTTTCTAACTATTTTTGCATCAACTGCATTCTAACGAATAATGCCAAAAATAACACGATAATAGATACTTTTGTAATTAATATTCACCAATATCATGTGATTAATAATACACATGTAGATTTACTTGAGGATATGCGTGAAATTTATGGTGAAACCATTCCTGCTTTTTAAGTACACGTTAGTGACCCATGTTTATAAATTTCCCGGAAAATAAATGAAATAAAATCATAAAATAAAAGCTATTTTCCAAATTTGTTAGAATATGACAATGAAGATAAAATATTCATTTCATGTCTATTAGAAGTAAAGAAAAATACAATGTTTAGTATTTGATAGAGATTTGGAATATTTAATTTTCACCTCAGGAAGATAACTATTGACTATTTTATGTAAAAATATTTTAAAGAATTATCAAAATTAGGGAAAACTTCTGGGATAGTTAAATTAAAATCGTTAAAAATATAAATTTTTGAATTTTGTAAAGGTTAGTTTTATCAAGTTATTTTTCGCAGTTACGTGAAAAATCTTACAATTTTGTTTGATTTTTAATTAATTTTTTTTTAAAAAAATCAATTATATGTACACATTTTCCTCCTCTAGAATATATTCACCCAAATTAGGTAGTTCTGCTTTGTAGAGCTAACGGACTAAAACAAACACACATATATAAGAATTCTCTCAAATATTAATATAGAGGCTGATTATTGTCGATTATAAGTGACAGTCACGCTTTTGTTTAGCATCAGAAGAAATATGATAATTCAAATATGAATGTTCTGTTCGTATCATGAATTCTCAAAACGATGGATAAAATAAATTATGCTTGAAATCCTACTAAATATTTCAAAATATAAATAATTTCTTTTAAAATTGTTATATGTAATGTATGACATTCCCCTAAAATGGTTTTACTTCGATAAAGTTTTATACACCATTTTTATATGATTGTTAAGCAATCCAATATCATAAATGTATTTTTTAATTATATCAGTATTCTATATATTTAATTGCATACGTTTTTTAATCATAAAATTAAAATAATTTGCCATTATAATTGCTTTTATTAAATAGATATCTTTATAGATTTAAAATGATAATGTTTACTGACTTATATGCAATTTGTAAATTGTAATATGTTTGATGCGTGGAAGTTAATGGAAAAAAATGACTTTTAAATCGCTATAAAGAAGAAATCATTTAACATAGAACAACCAGACTTGAGAAAATATTTATTCCATTAAGTTGGCATTAAAATTATCGAACAATAATTTAATAAATGTAAATAATTGCTTATTTATAAAATATACTTTGCAAAATTCTAAACACTAAAAGTTTCTCCAGGATATTTACCTTCTTTCTCTAAATGAATGATAAATGTTTCAACTCAGAAGAATTTATTCAGTTTTCGTTTTCTGTTTCGGGGCGAATATGATTCAGAAATAGTGCCTTTCAACGAGACTTCCATCTCGGAGAGCTTTGCGGAAGCCTCTCCGAAGGAGAAGGCGAGGACAATGTTTCATCAACACTACACTGTTCTATGAATGATTCATGAGAGTAAACCAAGCACATCTATAAAAGACATCCCTTCGTGACAGAAGGCTAGATTCAGGAGGCGAGATGACAAAAAAAAAGAGCTACGGTGGGGAAATATATTAATCTTGTGACTCGTGGTAATAGGAAACATGTTCAGTTAATGTCACTGAGAATCTGTGTTAGAGATATGTATTCATTATTTTTCACTAAAAACGTTGCAAATATTTGTTTAAAAAATTTGTAAGCAATGAATGATATTTTAAATTCTTAAACTTTTGCAATTTCTTTGGAAAATGTATTAAAAAATTTCGGAGTCATTATGGAAAAATGCAAGATATATTAAATTTTCATAAAATCTTCAACTTATCGAAATTGTATTCAATCTTTTTTTTTATCAAATAAAGTTGATAAGAAATGACTACAATCATGTTGAAATGGAATTATCGCTATTTTTTTAACTGTCGACTCAGTACAATTGATAATTTTCATTTTGTTTTTAAAAATTTTTATTTTTACATTATTTGTTTCCATAAAGTCTAAATTAAAGATACGATAACTATAAGTAATTATAGGTATATTATTAAATATTAAATTGGAGATGCTAGAAGATGTAAGATATTTTTAAATATACTTCAATGATAATTAGTGCCTTAAAATAGGGATATCAGATGTAAATGAATTCTTTTTTGAAAAAAAGATTTCTTTACTTTTAATTAGAATTTATTATTATTAAATTAGCAGTTTTATTTACTCAAAATACTGTAATAATGGTAAACAAAATTAACCATTATGTGGCAATTATTAATAATAGCAATCATTTTCATTCTCTTTAATATGCTTCCTAATTTTTTTGATTTTATAAAATTACTGTGCAGTTTAGATTTTTTATATTTTTTTTTACTATAGAGTACAATCAAAATTAATAATATTCTTTGGAGGAAAACTGACATGTTAGAGAAAATTAAATTAAATGTAGTTGTATGATTTGTTACGCTATTATAAAAATGGGGACTATTTCATATCCTTATTTGTTGTAATCTATGATGCTTTCCTTGCATAATTTCATAACTTTAACTAAATTTGAACCAAAAAAGAATATAAAAGTATACGTATGAATTTAAACTGATTAATTCGATTTCTTGAAAAGATGCCTGCATTTTACCGAAGATATAAATGTGGATATTATGTATGAGATGGATCTTTCTTCTATAGTTCAGATTAAGAACAACCAGATAAAGGAATAGTTAAATGGAGAAAGAAGAAAAAAATTACTGACGCTCATTTTTTTTCATTGTTTCTTTACAGACTTCTGAAATATATCATTGCTTTATTTGATAGTTTTGTCAAGAAACCAAGCATCGCTTCTGGGGATAATTTTCTTCACTTACTTTCTGATTCATAGTTGTTAGATGAAGAAATAACAAAGAAAATAGGAACAAACGATTCCCTGATGAACGAATACTATAGTAGCTTCATTCACACAATTCTGAAAAAAGTCTTTTTTTTTTATTTTCTTATATACGAAATGTGCTAAGAGAAAGTACTGTAAACATCAAAAAGCTTCGAGCACGAGATTTCGATGAATCGTCACGTTTCAGATCTCCCTGAGTTTGGAAAACAGATTTTTGAAATTATGTCTGGGTATCTAAACAAGATAGTTTAAAATCGCTTTCAGACAGTCGGGGTGGAACTGGATTCAAGATTTTATAGGCAAATGTATATAGTTGCATTAAATTTTGGATAATTCAAAGGAATTGCAATTCATTACGTCTGAATCCATTCAGATGAAGTCTGCCTGTTCGGATATCTGAGCTAAAAAGAAAGGAAGTTAGATGGATACAGTTTGTTACATAAATTTAACATCTAAATTTTTTTTCATTTTAAATTATTACAGATTTAGATAATTGTTTATATTTAATATTTTTTTAAATAACAGCATTTATTACTTTTATAGCATTATATCCCTCTAGATTTCTGTGTGACATTCTGTAGACATCCTAAAATATTTTTAACAAATCGGAATTTCCAATCACTATGTTTATAGTCTAATTATGTCCGTTTGGACATTTAGTTTATTATTTAAAAACTTGCGAGAATTATCATTACAAAAAAATATCAACATCTGCATAATTTTGTCAAATTTAATCAAGAAGAGAATGATTAATAATAAGTTATTTAATGGCTAATGTCTTATAATATTTTTATGAAAGCATAAAGTTCAAATGGAATTTTTTCTGAAATGTGGCAACTAAAATAAGAAAATAAATTATTTCCTCATGATATTTTAAGAGAAAAAATTCATTCATCTGAATAATTTCATAATTAAATTGTTTGTTCTCATTTTGGTTTTAATTCTTTAATTTGAAAATTGCATTTCTATATTTAAAACTGCATATATAAGAAAATCAATGATGACATCATGAATGAGTTCCGTATTTGAAGTTTATATATAGATATATTTATTTTAAGTAATGTAAATACAATTATATATATGTAAATGTAAATATAAATATGTATATTAATGCAAAACTAATTATTTGCTAGATCAGTTAGTTATTATCAAATGACATGTCTTCCATAACAAATAAATACATATAACCTCTATTAGGAATGTTTACATTTTGGCTTTGTGCAAGATATTTGTGAACTAGAGCAACCAAATTTGGTGCAGATATATTTTGATGAGTGGGGAAATGAGCTTCCTAGAATTTTCTTCGATTTCTAATTAACATTAATCTAAGACACAAAAAATTGTCTTTTTTTAATCATATCAATTCAATTTTCTTAAAAGTTTTTCTGAATAAAAATGCTTTTTTAATAATTTTAAGAATAGATTTTATTTTTGCAATGAAATTCATTTTTCATTTGTTTATTGAGTATTTATTCATGCATGCTTCTTTCTTTGTTAAAAAATGAAAAAGAAATATGTTTTTGATTATCTATACAATTTACAATAGAAAATACAAAATGAAATTGAAATACCAAAAATGCAATTTGAAGCAGATAATTCAGACATACTTTTAATTATACTATGATGTCATGGGAATCGACTTCATTAAGCATGTACGCAATAAAAAGAACACATGTAAAATTATTTAAAACATTTCTTTATCTCAAAATATTATCGTTCGAAATCCTACTATATCTTTAAAAACTTTAGAAATCACAAGCATTAAATTATGCATAAGAGATTTAGCTCAAATTAAACACAATCACTGTTTCCGGAGAACTAGCTAGTCATAAATGGAAGTTACATGCAGATAATAGCAACAATAGACGCCATATGGTGTATGGAATGTAATAATAATTTTAAAGATTTATATTTACTCATAATTATATATTTCCAGATGAATGAACTTGGAAAATATCTATTATCACCTATTTAATTAAATAGTGTCTGTTTTAATTAATAGCCTGCAAAATTAATATTATTTTAGTAAAAATTGATTATTTACTTATTAAAAAGGCAGTGAAGCAAGATATTTAATTCCATCAAGTTTTTTTCAGTAATCCGCTATTTGCTTCTAATTGAAAAATAATTTATCATAATTACGATTTTAATTTCTTTTTTACAATCATTAGTGGCATAAATTTTTATTGAACAAACAAAGGTTTCCTGAAATTATAGAAATTTAATGCCCGATACCCGAGGCTAATATTATAATGAACATAAAATTTGTTTCGAAAGAATCAGTCCATGGAATCAAAAAATGCAAAATAAATGTTTGAAGAAAGGTTAAAAAATACAATGCCTTTAATGAAATTGTGTTAAGAAGATTTTGTAATTACCTCTGCTTTATTGATTTTTGCCAGAAAGAAGCTTAAAAATTGATATTTTAGAATAATACTTATAAATGATTTCAAAGAAAAATACCGCTGTATTCTTTCCATTAAAACTTTGAAATAAATAAAATTTTTGAAGGAATGATGAGCCGAAAAAAATGTGAGAAATGACATATGAGTTAATTGAATTCTAAAATAATTCTTAAAGAAACCGAAAGATGTCATTTTTAAGCCTCTTTATTCATTTTTAACGCATAAAAATATCATCTGTTAAATGAAGTTTGAATCAAACTTTTCGTGTGGGTTTCAAAAACTTTTCATTCTTTCTGTTTTAATTAAAAAATTAATTAAAATATCAAAGAAAACAAAATCGATAGCTTTGCTATTTTACTCTTTGCTAAAATTCAAATTGTAGAAATAATTATTACTAAACACATGAAATCTGTAGATTAAAAAAGAAAACTAGAGTAAGTTAATTTCTAAACAAACCGCCACGGTTTTCTAACGAATAACAGTAGAAATTTTTAAGTATATTTTTTTCTTGAATATTATAAGTCAATAATCAGCTTATCAGCTTTCTATTATTATATATTATAATGAGCTTATTGCCAGCTTTTACAATTATATATTATTTATTACATCGGCGATTCTTCTAAACATATTATTATGTGTGCATATATCAAGATATATATACATACGCAATAATATCCATTGTTATACATATGTAATAATATCCATTGATATACATATGTAATAATATCCATTGATATACATACGTAATAATATCCATTGAAATGCATACGCAATAATATCCATTGATATACATAAGCAATAATATCCTTTCATATGTATACGCAATAATATCCATTCATATGCATACGCAATAATATCCATTCATATACATAAGCAATTTTATCCTTTTATATGTATACGCAATAATATCCATTCATATACATACGCAATAATATCCATTCATGTACATAAGCAATAATATCCTTTCATATGTATACGCAATAATATCCATTGATATACATAAGCAATAATATCCATTGATATACATAAGCAATAATATCCTTTCATATGTATACGCAATAATATCCATTCATATACATACGCAATAATATCCATTCATATACATACGCAATAATATCCCTTCATATACATACGCAATAATATCCATTGATACATACATACGCATTTTGTAATAAATATATTCATTCATTGCATTATTTTAAAATGATTCAATGAACAAATGCAATCACACTCTATTACTCCGATTTACTCTAAAGCACTATGAAAATTAACATAAGACGGACGAACAACTTTATCTTCCAAGCAAAATTGTTTCTAAGTTAACACAATGGTAAAATCGAATTCAATGTATCCAGCTAATCTCAAATAATGAAATATTTACTCGAAATCAGTTTAAACGCTTAATTTAATTATGCAATAATTTCTTTTTGAATTTTATAAAATCATAAACGCAAGCTTCAAAATATAGAAAAATTCCTAATACTTAAATCATGTGTAAAAATAGTTTGGATAAATATAAATTATATTTAGAATTACAAAACGATAACCAGTTATTTAATTGGATATAAACACGACGGCAATCAATGGTTTTATTCCGATGAAATTTGCCAGGACAACAACTTGGCATAAAGTATTCATTATACCTATAACATGTTATATATTATCATGTTATATATTATTATGTTATATATTATTATGTTATATATTATTATGTTATATATTATTAAATGAAATCTACTATATTAAGACTTATAGCATGCAACTGCCCAAAATAAGATGCTGTAGAATTTATAATAGAATATGCTACAAACTATGCCTGTGGAATTTAGAATAGCATAAACGCATAAGAGGAGATTTTAAATTATATCTCTTTATATAGGAAAGATTTATTGAGATAAAATTAGTATTACAAAATCTACTCTAACGATTAATTCCAGAGATCGTAATCAAATCGATTATCTCAAAATGATCAAATTCGTATTATTTTGGATTAACAGCACAAAATAGTTTTGACGATATACGGTCTATGTCTAAATCGGAAATCTTGGCTGTGTGTGTGTGTGTGTGTGTGTGTGTGTGTGTGTGTGTCCATTTGGCCAGGTCATTTAACTTTTGAAAGTTTAAAATGAGCGCCTTAGACCGATTTTATTTCCTTTCTTATTTTAACTAGTAAAAAGTAAGTGAGAAATTGATGTTTTTTAAAGAAAGTTATTGCACAAAAATGATTTTCAAGCTTCTTTAAAAAAATATCTCATGTTTTTTTTTAATGATACCAAATTATTTCATAAATAATAATTTTTCAAAATATGCTTTTTGTGTAATTTTTCAAAATATGTGTAATTTTTAACTATAACTTTAACTTCATTGTTGCAATAAAATTCAAAAACTGTTCATTTTTTTAAATCTTTACCTTTATTGGCATGTTCTTCTTCCATTGTTGAAAGCTAAAACAAATCCTGTTTATTACTTTCTAAATGTTCATAAAGAAGAGGAAATTAAATAAGAACCATGGAACTTAGAATGTTGAGAAATATATCGCACTCTCAAAAAATGCGTTATCTAGGTAGTTATATACATAGTGACTTTCTTCGGATTCGACTGCATGACACTCGTTCATGAACCCAATAAACAGATGAAATGTAAGACTATTAAAATAATACAGTCTTTAGTCTATCACAATTTGATATTTATAACTTCTATATTGATGTATCCGTGAATAATTTAGAACATATATTATACTAAGCATTGTCGTTATACCCAGTGAACCAGCTTGTCATCGAAGGTTGCTAGAAAAAGAATAATATGAAAGATTACTCTAAAAATATCTTTTCACCATTTTTTTTTACATCTTTCTTTCTTTTTTCTATGATTAATTCAGTTTGTTATCTTAATATTTCTAGTTTTATAGAAGTTATCTAGAAGTTCTTTTAGAGACTTTTTTTTTAATTTTATGTTTAAGACTAGGTAATAATTTGCCCAGAGACAGTGTTAGACATAGCTGAAGGTATATATTTTCCTAATCTAAACATTTGATTGATATTTAATTTTAAAAAAAGAGTGAAATCAAAGCTATTTGATAATTGCGAATAAAGTGATACTCCTATGATCGTAAGGAGGTCATTGAAACTTTAAACTGTGCTTAGAACGATCCCATGGTAAATTCAGAATTAGTTAAATGAAAACTAACAACCAACTGATTTTACTACATTTAACTAATATCATTTAGTTTCATTTGTCCTCGTCCCATTTATATTTCAATGGACTGCTACCTCATTTTTATTCGTATATTTTATGCTTAAATTCAGACCTTTTTTGGCACATACAGTTAAAAGAAATGTTCTTCTCCATTATTGTTGAATGCATATGCAATATGCTGCATTTTTTTTTACCCATAACATAATGCAGAAAATAAAAAATTGCGTTTTTGCCTCTTCCCTTTAATTGATTGCTTTAGAAATTTTATATAGAACTTACAACATTGACGTGAAATCCACAAACCAAATTTCATTTATCAAGGTTCTATTATTTTGAAGTTAATTAAGCTCATGTCCGAAAGAATATAAAAGATCTTCGGACAATCATTTTGAGAGATTTTGTCCATATTTGAAAAGGATCGACAATTCTGGCGATAAATATCATACATTAAATTTAAACTTGCTTCGAATCGCCAAATTTCAAACATCAATTTGCTGAAATTTAAAGTAATTATATTAACATAAGCTCATTAAGACAAATCGACCATCTCAGTCTCACATTAGCAGAATCATCTTAATTTTTTTTTTTTTTTTTTTTTGTATGGTCTGCAAACCAAAATTTTCTGCTTTTGTATCACTTTGTTCAGATTGACAGACAAGATTAATGCCAAGAACGATTTTTTAATGTAAGAATACTAAAACATAGAGATTCTTTGAAAATTTTTCGAAATCTCGGAAGTTGTTGCCGACATAAAACTTTTCAATTTTTGTATTTTGTATACATTAGAGAAGATCACTTATAAAATTTTTACAAGATACTCCTCGAAAATACGGAACAATTTGTAATTTTTAAACAAGTTATAAATATATATCTATAATATACTAACAAAGCCCTGCTTATCCTTATCCAAATCTTTTTGAACTGACCTTGCGTAAATCTTCTACTAAGTGAAAAGGGTGATCGACTCAAATTGAAAGTTGTCAAGGCTCTTGGAAAACCCAAGCATAACCCCTTTTTTATTATCCGACATTTATAAATATCCAATTAAAAAACCTTTAAAATGGCTTTGGGGTGATGTTGCCAAGGAAAGCAAACATCGTAAAAGAAACATTGTTTACAGGGCTGAAAGACCGGAAAGAAATGGGACCTAGGGAAAGATGGCGTGCAATAAAGGATGGTAGTAGGAATTTATTAAAGGGTACTTAACTTATCGACATTTTTTATGTTCTTCTCAGACACATAATCGCATTTCATGTGATATTTATGAGACTCCCTTATTATTTTCTGTTTTATTCTAGGTCAATTCGTTTCCTGCTTTTTAAATAAAAACCCAGTCATGTCCAAACTTCGGCTCATTATTATAGCATTTCATTGCAGCCAACAACCACGTTTTGTCAATATTATTAGTGGTTCTTTTGAGAAATTTTATCTCATTAGAGGTTTTTATTTACAGCTTGCTTTCAAGTTTTGAATAATTGCTTGCATTCATACATTTTGGAGTATACTGGATGTTCTTATAATGGTTTGCATATTTGAATATTTATTTTAAAAAACTGGTATATTTAAATGCATGGTACATTCTATAATCATGGCGCTCTAGATAATTTCAAAATATTTACAGTCAGATGTACATTTCCAATAAAAAAAAATGTCTTAAATAATGTGAAGAGTTATATTTTATATCATTCGAGTCAGTAAATATACTGCTAAAAAAATTCCTATACCCAGTTCTCCTTCCTATCTGTCATATTTGATAAAAGAATTTTAACGCACAATTAATTTATTTAGTAAAACATTGATAAACTGGCCGATTTACGGAATTTCCCATATCACTATTAAAAGCAATTTTACACCATTTTGGCAATTGTTTCCAGAAAAATCCACGAATCTAACAAACAGCAATTTCTCGAGTTGAGCATAGATTAATCTAAAATTATGAAATCCAAAGCTTTCTTACTCGGTCAGTTTCAGTCGCAAAAACGCAGAAGTTTGCTTATTTTTTATTTCTGTTCTTGTTACATTTGTGTGTCAAGGATATTTTACTGAATTAATTCATAATATCTGAAAAATGCATACAATACCACTGCTAAAGTTTCTAACAATAAAATTTCTTAGTTTCATTAACTTTATAGGAATAGATTTTTAGTAAATCTTACTTTCGAAAAAATAGCAAATCTATCATCAATAATATTTAGCAAAGTGAATTTTGAATGAATAAATATAGCGAATGAATTTCCTAAAATATATTTTATTTAACTTTATTTTGAAAAAAATATTTAACATGCGGAAACACTTTTATTATATCGAAATTCAAATCTATATTTTTAGATAATAAAAATTTTTTACAAACATATATATCTTAATTATGTGATGCAAAAAATATTATATTTGAATTTAAATTATTTTTAGGTGAAAAATAGCAGTCAATCATAAAATGAATATGCAGAGATATCGAATAATTAATTTTTTGTTGTAAAATATCACTCAGTTATTCAAGTTTTGTTAGATAATTCGTTTTGCTTCTGTTTTAAAATTGTTTTCACTGTTTAAAAATCATTTTCACTGTGTTTTACCAAATTAGGTTATTTAAATGAAGCAAATATGAATTTAACTGGTGGGAATTGTCTCTCCAAAATCTTGTCATACATTTTCAGAAAAAGATGTCACCCCCTTCCCATTCTACCCGAATAAACTTATAGACCTAAAGCAATGTAGTGTTCTAGGTCCATGAAATTTATTCGGTCCATCCTCAATAATCAAATTTTCAGTTTCAGAGTCCTGTACATGAGAGCATTGTATTTCTTTCTGTAGAACCAGTTATGCATTTAGATGCTTTGTTTCGATCGACAGAAGCTAAAATTTAACCCAGAGCTACAATTTTATTAAAAAAAATCATACCAAATTTTCATTAATCCAAATTGTTACCTTTATGAGTTTACACAAATTCAAAACAGATGTTTATGAAATGTGAAAGTCATCACTTGGGCAAATATGCTTTAAAATTTGTATCTGTGCAAATCTTTAATCTGTACAAATAGATGTCATTTAGCAAAACATTGCTTTTTTGAGTTATCACATTTATATACATGGTAACAGACAGACAGATAGAAGATCCATACCTTAATGGATTTTGTTCGAACTCTAAAGTAAATACCACACAATAGATGTTAAATCCGTGCATAAAATTTCAAGTATATAGTTATTTGCGTTTTATAACTACCGTGCCTCTTGTAATTGGATTTTGGGCAGATATATTACCTCTTCATGAATTTTGCTCAAAATTTGATAGAAATTTACCCATTTCGTGATAAAGCTCGTCTAGCTCAAAGTATTTTTGAGTTATGATGCTCACAGACAGACATTTTTAAAAAGTATTTTTCGGAAGCAGGAGAGTCTAATCGAAGACATTCGTTAAAATACCTTGGTTGGATGTTATAAGGATTATAATACTTTCTATCGGTATATTTCGTATGCAAGAAAATAAAAATGAGAAAAATTCATTTCCCTGTTTTCTAAATAATAAGAAAAATCTTAACAGTGGTTACTGAAAACGTCTTTATTGTAAAAAAAGGACAACATATTAATCAATCCTTTAAAGAGGAAAGAATTGGAGTTTAACTTATTTATATATGAAGTTATACCAAAGAAAAACTACTATAGTCATCAGAAAATTCCACCATCAAATTTTGACAAATCTCCATGTTTCAGACTTCTCTGAGATTGAAAACCACATTTTAGAAATTATGTCTGTCTGTACGTGAGCATGATGACTCAAAAACATTTTGAGCTAAACGAATGAATTCGATATATAAGCTTTATACAGAATTTTATGATTTCTATCAAATTTTAGACAAAATTTAATCAGAAGAAGTAACGTGGACTAATTACAATTGAGCGTGATAATTGCAAAACGTTACAAAATGGATATGCAAAATTTGGTTCTCAGGTATAGCATCTAAAATGTTGATCCATATTGAATTTGATCCAAATCCGTCGAAGGATTAATTGTCTGTCTATCGATACTTTCACAAGTTTATAAGCGCGATAATTTCTGAATTATCACGTGACATGACTTGATCATGACGAAAAAACTCAAGTCAATAAAGAAAAGTTGGTTCACAGTTTTACCATCTAAAGAATAGATTTTTTTTTTATAACTGAATATGTTTAGATCAAAAATAATTTATAACTATTACATTCATATGCCTCGTTTGTTTTGCTAATTTTATTCAAGAAATGAAATATAAATAAAAAAAGAAAGAAAAGGATTTCATTCAATTTTATTTCAACAGAATTCCGCAGAAGATTAGATATTGTTTGCGGAAAAATCAATAAGCACTTATGCGTGAGTCATGTGATATTCCTAGATTATATTTTACGATTCCTTTTCCTAACTCTTAAAAAGATTTTTAATTTGTTTTGTGTAATTTTAGATTTCTCAGAACACCGTCCCCAAAATGGAAATAAAGTGAAAAGTGGAATTCAAATTAATAAAAGACGCATAAAATTTCATTGTGAACTTTAGAATCAATTTAGAATAATCATATTTATTTTTGCACCTTTTTATTTGTATTTTAAAAAATTCTGTTAAATATTTGAATTTTTAAAGGGTTTTTTTTAATTAATTACTGTAATAGTTTTCAGTAAAAACAGTGTTAAAAAAACTTTAATATGTGTTTCTGTAGATTGAAATTTTTATGCATCAAAATTTTCTTTTTAATCTAATTTTTTTCAAGTTTGATACATAGACAGTTTCAAGCTTATATATAAACCACAAAAGTTATAATTTAGGATTTCTTTCTTAGGGCCTCAAAAGAACCGCCCCAGAAAACATGTATCTTACATGCTATATGCACTGTGTAAATGGATTTTCAAATGACCCCGTATTTTAAGCAGCTTACGGCCTCATCAAGTCTAACTACGATATTGTACTTTTGAATTCTATTGTATTTATAAATGTTTAATCATTATAACGAATTAAAGTAATGCAATGCTAGTTCTCTAGAATGATGTAGACACGTGACCATGCTAAAAATTAGTAAATGTTATCGTCTTATTTTTATATACTTACATCAGCTATTGTAACATTTTATTTATATTTATTTATAAGTAAATAATACGAATCTATCAATAGATTCTTACTAATTGTTACCCAACGATCATTAAAATTAAAAATTATCTTCTAAACTGCTATAGTTTTGGAATTTGTTTCATTGTAAAAACAAGTAGTATTTCACAGATTTGGATTAATACACTAAAAAAGACTTTTTGAATAGCTGTTATTTTACACGGAAAGCATTTTTCGAGCTCTCTTTTGTGGTGTGAAATATTACCTTCTGGATAGAAGGGGTAGTAGCATTCTTTTCTTTTCTTTTAAAATTCTTTATTTTTCATTTTACAAAAACGACCGCTGTTACTAAAAAAGACCTTACCAGAAAATGTCCTCTCGTTATCACTGCATGATCGATAGGGCTCTTTGAGGATCGAGTTCCTCAACAATACTGTTTCCTTAAAAGGGCGAGCGAAAAAGGGTGAAATAGACAATAAAATGGCAAAAATCATGAGAACAGCGTAAAACGCAAACCGTCATTTACTCTTACACATTCCCGCTCCTTTATTTTCCAGTTGTTGGACATTTTTTATTCTTATTTTTTTTTTATTCTTCCCTTTTTGTACTTTTTTTTTCTCAGGGAAATATAAGCCACGATGTCGGAGCTACAGTGTATATATATATATATATATATATATAAAGCTGCATGTACATACGCGTGTCAAAATCTTTAAAATTTTTGTTTGTTTTTTCCCTAGCCTTGCTTTATGGAACAATGTGTTTTAGTTGCACCACTAGCAAGCCATTTTTTATTATTGTTTTTTCCTCTTTTGAGTTTTTTCGCTGACGACAGCGCTATCTAGTGAGAGAAAGATTAATCCCGACATTCGAAAGCCGAATTCACAAAGGAGAATCTAAAATACGTGGGCTCGTACTGCTTGCCAAGATGGTGTCGAAATGCATTGTACGACGTCTTATTCCCACTCCCCTTTGATAAATAACGGAAGCGTTTTTCAGAAATTTCAGAAACGCTTAGAGCTATTTGAATAGTATAGTGGGGGTTTTTTTTTTCGCAGAAAGAAATCTTGGAAGAGCTGAAAATTACGAATTTAAGAAAATGCCATTCGGTTTTTATTATCGCCGACTCAAAACAACAGACTTTTTTTTATCAATTCTAAACATGAGAACTCCATTTAATAGTTATCTATTTTTTTGGAAATATAAAAATACAGAAATATACAGGAAAATGTTTTGTATAAAGGTTAGAATTGATATTTCTTAAGTTGAAGAAAAGAAATTTGAATTTGAATGGCATCTTTTATTTTGAATATTGTTGTTTAGAATAAATATTTTAAATTCAAATGTACGCAAAGTTTCTCATCATAATAAAATATTATTTATACAAAGAAATTAAGTAAAACTATTTGGGTTGTTACATTTGCTGTTTACTTTATTTTAAAATCTATAAACTTTGACAAAACACCCTGATATAATCGTTTTTTTAATTTGAATCCTTCTGGGCATTTAATATTTCATATCAATACATCTTAAATAAAGGACAATGTAGGCATTTCTGTGTATCTGTTACCGTTAAAGTATATAATGCAGTTATTTCATAGAATACCTAGTTATTCCATGAAATAACTGATCGCGTCCGTTAAAGTGTGTAATATGTTATTAATTTGACACTTTAACTAGTTATTGTATGAAATAACTAGGTATTCTATAAATTAACTAATGAGAGACAATTGAAGTGTAAAATAAACAATTTATCTAAAATGAAATTAAACTAATGATAGACAATTAAAATGAAAAAGAAGCAATTTATCTATAAACTATATTTATGGAAACATACCATAAAATAATTTCTTACAACAAGGATTACTAAAATCACACTTGGAATGACAAAGAACATTATTTATAAAACAAAAACATTTTCTTTATTTCTAAAACAAACAAACAAAAACATAAATGCAGTTGGGGTGGAAGGTAAATGTATTTGTCTTGCCAGATATATGATATAGATTATTTTACACTTTAACGGGCTGCAGATCGTTATTCTATGAAATAACTTGTTAAACCATGAAATACAAGAGAGTTTTACACTTTAACGGACACGATCAGTTATTTCATAGACTAACTAGTTATTCTATAAAATAACGGATTTCATACTTTAACGGTAACATATCTATTGCCACTGTAGAGGATAAACTGCTCTAGAGTTATTAAATTTGACAAATATATATTTTGAGACTGAGAGTGTGCATCCATCAAGCGACATTTTTGACATTTTATAGAATTTTAATTAATTAAAATTTAAGAGACATTTAAATGTTTTTGCATCATCAGAAAATATTTCTATGATAAAAATGATTTTTACACATTTTTTTAAGTTAAAAAAATAACCTTTTTACTTATTCTAATTAGTTGATGCGAAATAGATAATATTTAATATTTTCTGTTTAGTTCATCTCAATAATTTCATTATTATAAATGAAATCTAAATCGTTTCCTATATTTCGATAAATATTTAATCATGTTTTCTCCTATTGCTGAAATGAAATTGAAGCAATCTGTTCAATAAGTATGTAGATTACACAAAGAATAAGAAAATGTTCTATTTTATCACTAAAGTTAATTACTCAATAAATTAAACATTTTCCTTCCTAATGATAACATGGTATAGAATAGACAAAAGCTGTTAACAAACAATGTGCTCCGCAGACCATCTGGTCACGGAAGGGGGCTAGTTTAAAGAAAGACAACTTTAAATCGGGGATTCACAAACCAAAAGCATGCGTTTATGTTTTGCTCTATTTGAATTTAGCTTAAATTATACAAAGACTATGTAATTGCTTTTCATTTTTGAACTGATAATACAAGATATAAAGCATATAAAAATATAGGTTAATGTTTTCCAAAAAGCGTTCCAAAATTTGAAGCAGCAATAACTTCGTTAATATATCCTGTAGAAAAGAATTCGATAAAAAAAGATTAAAAAGCATTGATTATTTTTCCTTTAGAACTGTTATGTTATGTTTGCGAACCTGACATAAATCTTATTTTACTAAATCAATGTTGACTCATTACTGTAATATTAAAATATAGAAACATTTTTTAACATATATATATACATATATATATATATATATATATATATATATATATATATATATATATATATATATATATATATATATATATATATATATATATATATATATGTTAATTGGGAATTCCTTTATGATTCATTTTAATTCGTTTTTAAACTTTCTTTGGGCAATAATGAGATTTTTATTTAAACAATAAGGAAATATTATTTAAATTTTACTCCCAGTTTATTCATTAATTAATAAAGATTCTGAAAAATTAATATTTTACATTTAATTCACCAGTCTTTGACCTATAAACAAAATAGAATAGAAATTTTAAGACTGGTAAATTAATACAGTCTTAGTGCATAACAGCCATTAAAACTTTATTATAATACTCTAGTTTTTGAATCCTATTTTTATTTATTAATTTCTCAAAGTATTTTTACGGAAAATTTTGAATCCAAAGGATCTGATTATCTGCGAATTCAAAATATTTCCAGTATAATAGGGGCGTGGTGAAACAGTCCAACAGACTCAATAACAAAGGACAATATTTGTTTAACACGAAAGCATGAAAACAAAGACAACAAAATTGTACAAAAGAGCGGCACTTACAACAAACAGCAAATCGATCGTAAACAAGTGCAACAGCACAAAAAGCTCAGAGAATCTTCGCAAGAAAGACATCATACCATTATTCCCGTCCTTCAAATGTCTGCTATGTCTACTCACTTGAGCAGAACGAGATTGCCAACTCACTATTAACGCAATGTTCGACTCAACATTGACAGGTTGTTCGGCATACGGCTCAATGCTGTCTCAGTACTCGATTTCAAAACTCGCCATATAACTCAATATTGATCAGTATTGGACTGACTTTTAGCTTGAGATCAACTCAAATGACTGATTATAGCTTTATCTCTAGGTGTGTATTTTTATAGTTTCCGTGGCAGGGCAAAGAAGGTTCTAGAAAGAGCGATGATACTCGCGTCTTAACGGACCGATCGCAGAAATTCCTGAAATTCCGGAATCTTCCTTTTGATCACGGAAATCACCAAATTTTTCCTGGGTCACTGATCCGGCATCCGTTCAGTATTCATTAAAATTATATGCAAAAATGCCTTCCTTACGAAGGAACTATTTTAACTGGTAAATAACATTACAAATTCGAAACATTTTTTATGATGTTAAAAGGATTTTAAATTGTGCATGAATTATATGTATATTATATTTGTAAAAACAATATATGCTTTTTTGTGAAAAAGTATCTCTTGCAGAAATTATAAAAATGTCATATGTAGTATGTCATAATGCAATTTACACATTTAAACTGGAAATTTTATATTTATGTTTTGAAAATTTTCAAATTTATCCATTTCGACATACAACTATTAAAAGAAACGCAAAAATACATATTTACAAAATTTTTATTACACTGTATTTCTGAAAGTGACGATTAATGAAAATATTTGAAAATACGATTTTGCCATTATTAAATGGATTAATTCCAGCCTTTAAAAATATAAAAGTATAGAAAAACGAGCTTTAACAAAAATGGAAAATTTGATTTCACTATAAAGAAATATAACAAAACCTGCTTAAATTGATAAAATAATCGTCTCTACTTTAATACTTGACTGAAGAAAATTATTTAAATATAAAAAAATGAAATCAAGCTTTCTCACTTAAAAGAAGAATTGTCTTCCTTTCTTAAGGGATTGTAACGACTGTAGAACGACACTGATCCTCTTAAGAAATGGAATTTTGGTAAATCCCAATTGAGTAGCTTTTGTTCCAGACACGTTAATTTAATAGTTGTACTATTTCCGTTTCTATTAGACTTAGTAGAAACTTTCTATTCGAACAGAGAAGCGTTTTTATCAACATTGAATAAAGAAACATTTTCTGCATGCTAGAAGTACGTCCAAAAGTTTTCTTTTAATATCAATTATTAAAAATTCTTTTTAAATATTTCTAATCCCATTTTCTTATTAACTTGAAGAATTTCTAGTTGCATTGATGTGAGTAATATTGCAAGCGTGAAGAAATGTTTTTATTCTTCATACATCCTGAAGAATTGCTTTGTTTAATATGAGTATAAAATTTCATAAATTTATTTCTATTTTTATTTATAAATAAATTTATGCTACGATTTTATTTACGAACTTGTAATAATTAAAACTTAAAAATAAAAACTGATTTAAAACTTAATCATTTTTGTTATAAATATTTATAAATAAAGTAGCTAAAACTCAGCATATTTTTTTTTAATAATATGTGCTTTATGAAGCCCACCAATGGCTCAGTGAATAAAGCTAAACGTAGCTGAAAAATTGAATTTTAATTTCAAAAAGTAAATTATGGGTTACAATTTAACATTGCTTTTAACCAGCATTATTCGAAAACTGTTAAATAGATTGCGTAGTTGTTTTTTGGATTTTAGACATTAGAAATACAAATGTGGACCAGTTTTTTTTTCCTGACAATAATCCAAAAAGTCAACTTTCCCCCATATATATATAGTACTAAATTAGATTTCTACCTCAGTTACTACCTAGTCACTCTGGGTCGCTTTAAGTAACAAATTCTCTTACGTCCTTTCTAATCTGAGTCCTTCGTTCTTGGGTTTGGCTCGCAACACTAGAATTATTCGAACATTCAATAATAATTTATTTATAAATAAATAAATGCATTAAAGAAAAATTTATGGCTAACCAATTTATGACGTAGAATGTTTTATACCTTGCCGAATTTTATTTCACTGCATTAAAATATATAATTATTAGAATGCTCACTCTTATTGTGACCCAGTAGCGAAGTAATAAATCTGCGTAAGTCTTATTCTTCCAGATGAAAAAAAGATATTTTAAATGGAATGAGAAATTGTATTTTAAGTTGCTAAATTTTATTTTTGTAGTTCTTAGTTTTTTTTTTAGTAATGTGTAGTAAAATATTTCTGAAACCCACAAATTTTAATATAAAAAATCATACACTTTTATTGTTATACCCAACCAAATATGAAGCTTTCAGTATTCCTATTTTAGCCGGTTTTAAAATCTTTCAATAATTAGTACAATAAAGATCCGTGAATCAGCGAACCTCATTTGCACAAGGCCGCCATTGGTTGACTAAAGTAGTGTGATTAAAGCCATTATAACCCGGTCAGTTTTAGTCAGGTCAGAAATGCGGAATATTTTTTGTTTAAATTGATCATAAGGAATATTTTGCTAAATATGATTGATATTCACAAAATATAATATGCAAAAGTGTGTAAAAAATGCATAATTCGCAATTTTTTTCGGTATTATTTATTAATTCTTTATTTAATTGAAGAAATAAATTATTCATTAATTTATTCATGAACATGAGCGTCATTAAATATAATTCTTTAGATCATTTAAAGCATTTTTTTGACTAATAAAAGATCTCCATCTCTAAAAGTTAGCTTTTGTGAAAAGCTTCGAAAGTAATAGTATAAAAAAGTAAACTAAAAACTGTACGTTTTGACTCTTATCTGAGGGTTACCTTTTCATATATGTGTATCATTTATCAGTGAAAAATAAAATCAGTTTAGGCCAATTTAAGAATTAGGCTACGATTTATATTAATGTTCTGTTTATGTTTCCTGCATTTAAGTTACATTGCAGAATTTATGTTAAAATGTGAATCCTTTAGCTTATTTTTCTCTTGAAACATGCAGTGAATCCTTTAGCTTATTTCTTGAAACATGCAGTGAAGTATATAAACATATATAAATTATCGGTACAGAGCCTTCTCTTTTAAATCGGCATTTTGAAGGCAACAGCTTCTATAACTCACCGGGCCTCGGCCATGTTCACATTCTATGTAGCTTGACATAAACGGAAGGCTTACTACTCAATAAGAAGGGAGAAAATACGTATTATAACAGTGAGTTTTGGTATAAAAACTTTGTGTTCTGGTATTGGTGGGCAAAATAATGAGTTCATAGAACTCCTCACTATCCTCCTCACATTTTTGTTATCCGACCTGCTCTTCAAGCCACATTAGGCCAGATACTCCGGTGTGTACTGTAATTAATTGTTTATATTTTCTTTTATAGTTAAATATTAATTTTGTTATACATTTCACGATTTCATTGGATGTTTTAAAATTGTTTGCCTAATTTTATTTACGAAAGCGTATGTTTAACATAACATTGTTATTTTTTTCAGGTGTTATTGCTCTGAAAATGTTAGAATTACAAGTTCCCCCGTCCATCATGAGCGGACAACCGATCACACTGAACTGCACATTTGACCTCGAAGGAGACACGCTTTACTCCATTAAATGGTACAAAAACAACGTTGAATTTTACAGATACATTTTAAGTGACAGGCCACCCGGACAAAAATATCCTTTGCAGGGAATTTATTTAGATGTAAGTATGTCATCTTGTATATCATTATACTCCGGGGTCCTGCCCTAGGGGTAGCGTGTCTTCTCCGTGATTTGGGTGTCCGGGTTTGATTCCTGGTTCGGGCATGGTTGTTCTCTACCCTTTGTTTTATCTGTGAGGTGCGGAATGAGCCCCCCTGTGAAAAGGAGTTGTGCAAGTGAGTGTGTGCGTGTTTCTTCTTCATGAGCTTGAAATCAGACTTCTGCCCTCGGTTGCTCAGGGGTCTTTTCCCTCAGAAGCTGCTGTGCAAAAAACTTGGCTTAAAATAGTCACACGACAAAAACAAAAAAGATCATTATGTGGTAACAATTATTTTGTTTAATAAAACCAACGAGAATTGCCTCAACGAAGTTTCTTATTGTTTTGTAATAAATATATTTGTGCATTTTTAGCCACGTATTACTGGCTAAAAACTATCGCTAAAGGATCCCATTATCGTATGATTTTTGGCGATAAATTGCTATGATAAGGTTAATATAAAAGTATTAGAAATAATGAATCCATATATTTAAGATGCCTTTTTACCATCATATTTAAATCAAAATTTGCCTTAGAAACTACAATTGTAATCTGAAAATCCCATACCATATGTAAATCATCCCATTTTTTAAACATATAGCATACACATGCTTTTGAAAGTGCAGATCGAGGACAGTTAGTACCCTCGGATTTGGCTCTCAAATTGATATATATCTGCACTTAGGATATTAATTCTATGAATCAAATTTTATCCATCTACCTCACTTCTTTTTACAGTTATCGTTCTAACTTATATTCAAACAGACAGGCGTTTTCTGAATGGGAATTTGATAGAAATTTGCAAATTTCATGTAAAGACTATATGCCAAATTTTACTAGCTCAAACCGTTTTTGAGTAATCGTGTTCACAGGCAGACAGACGGACAAAATCTGTTTTTTGGATTTGAAAAGTTCCGAAACATGGAGATTCTTCAAAATGTCGAGTTTCAATATTTTGTAGATTCCAATAACTTCTCTTTGTGTATTTTTTATTCTAGAAAGTAAAATTACGCACGCATATTTTGACTTATTAGTTAATGATAATTTTTACTTTAGTTTTAGTTATATCAACGTCCCGTTGTAAAGCAACTCTATGGCTATTTAGGGACGGGCCTCTTAATTTTGAACCGCGGTCAGATCACGGGGACGACACCTGAACTAGCACCCCCCTCTCCACACCACACCACACCACACCAGAGGCTGACCTGACGGATTTAACGTGCAACAGACCCCCTTACACGACAGTTCTTCAGTGGAATCGGGTGTCGAACCCGAAGCCCTATGACTCACGAACTAAAACCTTACCACCATGCCACTATTGTCTTAGCTGATGATAAAGTGGAAAGAAAAATATTTAAATAAAGTAGTGAAAATTGGTTTTAGAGCAATAATTTCATCACACTGTATATGAACTGACATTATGAAGAGCATTACTGACACATCAATAAACTGACACACCACATTACTGACAGCATCAATACATTTCTGCGCATTATCGAATCATTTTATTGTTAAGCAAAATACAATCCCATAAAATTCCTTAAGAACATTTAGAAAAAGAAATTGCTACGCAACCTAAACCTCATAATCGGCAGAAGCGCATAAAATCAAATAAAATCGAATAGCCTAAAATCTTTGTTGTAAATTCATTTGATGAGCTGATTTTTTTAAGATGTCCCGTTCGCATAATTTCTGAGAATAATAAGTGATACAAAAATTAATGACGTATAACAGCCAATAGTCAGAAACTTATTCGTAAAGCAAAAGAAGATATTGTTATAAAACGTCGGCATATGAATACCGTCATTCATAACCTGATACTAGGATTGAAAATATGCTTTTGGGAAGGTAAAGAAGAATTCGAAATAAAACCAGGGAAAAAGTTAAATTGTATTACAATTAATAATTAATCTATGAAAATCGCATTAAATTTGATATGCGTGTCGTCAAAATTCGTATTGAGAAGAGAAAAATTCGAAAATATCTTACATTTTATGAAAACATATATAAAATGGATTAAAAAAATGGCCATCGAAATAAGACACAAGTATCGTTTATTGATCCCAAATCTTGATCTCAACAGCTATGCAAATGTTAAAAGAGCGCAATTTCCTCACATTTGATATTTTTTTGCTCCATTTTTTGATCTCTTCGATAAAAGTGCCGTTGTAAATTTACAAATGCTCTTATAAATTTATCTATCAATAAATCTGCCTTTATAAATTTGCATATCAATAAATCAGTATATTATTTTGACTCTGTTCTATATATTGGTTCATGTATTTCATGTATATATTCATCTAAATAATTCATGTAAATCACCAAATAAAAGTCGTTTGAAGCTTCGACCGTGCCACATTTTTTCCATTTTATTTCAACTAATAGTCTTTTAAATCTACCATACTATTTGAATTCGCTATATTCAAATTTCGCAAGCAATATAGCTCTTAACATTCTTAGGAAAACTTTAATTCTGAAACACTGAAATTTTAACAAGCTGGGGTAATTATCTCTCGAATTCTTAAATTTTAATGAACTAGATTAATTATCTACTACTAAAATTGATGGCTCTATAAATTTAATGGGATCTAGTGTTTTATAAATAGAACTTTCGATATTTTAATAACATTAGATTTTTGTATTATCTTACATACAAGTTTTTATTTGCCAGAAAGTGAGATATATTCATTAAGATATATGATTTACGTGAAGAGATTAATTCTATGACCAAATTTATCAAATAAAAAGATATCAATTATATAAAAAAATATAAATTTTTAATTTCAGAATCGACGGGAAATACAGAAAACGAAACTCATTTCATATAAAAAAATGTCTTTATGAAATGGAATTCTATTGAACCAACAGAATTAACGGTTGATAAAATTTTCAATTAATCATTTTATATAACTGAATCTTAATGGTTTTGTCAGTGAAAAAAATTTAATTTCAAATTTTTATACTGCTTATATAAACGAATATTGTAATTGAAGTTTTCCACCATTATGTTCATTATAATATGCATTCCCCGAATTTTCTGTGAAATTTGAACTTTAATTTGAAACGAAAGTGATTAAACTTCAATTAATAAAATCTTTTTAGATGAAATTAGATACATATTTTTAAATATGACAACGGAAAAGATAATCGTTCAGCAATGTTATCTTATGCGCACCACAGAGTACTTCTTATAATTTATACGATATCTCAAAGAATTCTTCTATAAAAATTTCTATGATTCAACAAAAAATCAAGTTTTTAGTGTTACTTTCAGAAGTATTCCAATGGAGTGAATAGTATTTTTTTTTAAATTTTGTTAATAAATGTACTTCTGAAAAGTTTGCCAAGTCCACATTGTGTACATCTCTTAGATCCTTTAAATCATATTCAGTAAAATATTTTTGACACTCAAACATTTAAATAAGGAGCCTTTCAATCTTCTGCAAAAAATTCTAACTTATGAAGATTTGAATACCATTATTTTAGAGCAATGAACCATTTCGTTATTTTAAAGCAACCAACATTTTTAAAAACTCCAAGCGATATTGGGTTTAATTTTTCTAGAGATGGTAAAAGAAACATCTAAACTTACACACATTTATAAAAGATATTAAGATTTTTATGATTCGAAACAACATTTAATGCAAAAGAAAATAATTATTTTTTTATTCTAGTGAATATTAAAGTTTCAAGAATATTTTACTAATTAATATTCATACCATTAAACGCTTGTATAAAAATTCAAAGTTTCACAATTCTTCAGAACATTTAGTGATTCAAACTCCATAAAATATAATTATTTACTTCATTTTTGCCTTTTCTATTTGCATGTGTATCTCTATTATTAATGGTTTAAAAATAAGCTTTTGGACCTGATTACAGTGGATATCTTGTAAATATTAAATTAGATTATTTATTACCTATTGAATTAAAAATATAGATATTTTAGAAGTCATAGAAAACCTTTTCTCGCATCATTTTTTTAGAAAGGTATCAAGCGTCATATTCATTTTATTTCATACAAACATATGCTAAAAATTTCATCTTTCTATAGATGGTTTAGAGTGGGAGTTAACTTGATATTTGAATTTGAGTCTGTATTATAAGTAGAGATTATTGATCGGTTGTTGGATGAAATCATTGATATAAAGAATCCATTGCAGAAACTGACTCATCCTAAGATGGCTTGTTTCATTTCTATATCCAGCTTTAATGATCATACACTATGACTGTTAAAAATATCATTTATACATTAAAAATGAATAAAAAATTTTGAATTCAAAAATATTATCTAGACATTTACTGTGTTTAAATAAAATAAGGGCTTATGATATTAAAAAATAGAGCTTTTATGATTAATAAAAATTTCCTGTAGCAATAATTGTATGAGTAAGCATTTCATGAATAATGAGACAAACCGTCAAGACTTACTTTTAAACATTTAATAAGTATGTCTGGGCAAAAGATATAATCCTATAACATTTTATAAAAAATAATTTAAAATCATCTCAATAATATTATTTTGAGAGGTTTACTTTCCTTAAAGTGCAATATATTTTATATTAGTTTCTTCCAAAGAAAAAACTTTTCCTTAGTTTCCACACATTTAAACAAATGAAATTTGCTTTATTTAAAGTCATTACTTCATTTATATTAAAAATAATTTATTTGTACTTAATTCACACCGAATATCTAATTAATACTTTCAATCTTTTATAGACTTATTGCACGATATTTAATATGATGTATAATGGTGAAAGTCATAAAGATATTCAAATTTCTAACAATATGTATAATAATATCTGATATTGTCATCAGCAAGCATAATTTTGTGTCGATAGACGTTGAAATATATGTTTGACCTTTTTGTGTTTACCTATACAAAAGTCAAGTTTTAGGCACAATTCGCCAAACATACTGCAGACCGTACAAATACACTTTTGTGCATATTGAACGTTAGAATTGCGCAGATTATGGAAAAAAATCTTCTTTAGCTTTTAACAATGGAAGAAATTAAAAAAATTAAATGCTTGATGACGATGGATTTTTTTTTCTCAACAAGGATAATTTATTAAGAAGTGTAAAAAAATAGAATATTTAAAAACAACTTTCAAAATTCTGGAAAATTGGTCAAAATTCTGGAAAATCTTTTTCAATTGGTATTCTAAAAAAAAAGATTATTTTTTATAATCAAAATGAAGAAAAAAATCGATTACGACAGTAACGATTCTGTAAATTTTCACAATAAAAAGCTGAAGGTCTATTGAATTTAAAATTAATTAAATTACAGACAGGAATTTTTAAAAAAATCTGCCTAATTGCACATTCTCTATATTAGGAGAATACTTCTGCTAAATTTGGGAGCTCTGACTTATATATCTTGTAAGGTTTCGGTTGTAAGATACCATGTAACACATGCATTTTCCTTTATCAACATTATAGAAGAGTAAGACACTGAAGAGTTTGAATAGTGATGAGACAGTAAAAATTTTCAAACCAAGGAATTAAATTCAGACATTATCAACTAAGAGCGTTTTGAGGGTGGATCAATTATAGTTATGCATGTTTTCTTACTTGTGGGTGAAGAAAGTTTGACAGCTTTTTATAAACTATGGTCCTTGAATAGATTGAGTTTAGTCCTAGCTAGTTTTTAGATTCAGGCTTCTGTTTTATTGGTTTCAGATCGTTATAATAACTTCATTTCTCGCCTCCTTGCACTTTCGCATGATTTAAGTATATTTTAAGTTCCAATCTATAAAAGTGATTATTCAAAAAAAAAAAAAAAAGATCGAGAGTGGGCACTTTAAATATTTCTCGCATATTCTCTAAAAAAAATATTATTAAAAATAATACTTTGACTTAAAAAAAATATTATTAAAAATAATACTTAAATTTTTGAAGCTTAAGAAATATGGTGAATGTAATGGGGGCTCCGATTTTTATTTTCAGACTATCATGAATGAGAATTGTGAACTACATGCATTGCTCAGTAAAGAAAATCGATATTTGTGCTTTAATTACATGATACTGACAAGAATAGCATGTTTAGCATGTCATTAGTGTTTTTATTAAATTTAAGACTCGTTCTTTAGCGAATAATCACTGACATTTAGTTAAACAGTCAGTACTAGAAATGGAATTTGTGTCTAAAATGGCTTGTTTCACACTGAGTACAAAAAAAATTGGATAGAATAAAAATTGTAATAACAAAATCAAATGCTAATTTCATTTATTTATATCACTGCGATTTTGAATTGCGTTTATAAGAATGTAAAAGTAAAACCCGATAAACGTCATACATTTGAATGTCTTAGTTGAGAATTTGGTAAGATTCTACATTTAAAATGCAAAAACTGTAATCCGAATTACATTTACCTAATACGATTTTTACACACCGTTTTTACACACATGCAAAAGTACAGACTGGCAGATCCCTTAACGGATTTGGTTTCAAATTTGTTACAAATTAGCAATTCAGGTACAAAATTCGTATATTTAATTTTATCTATATAGTTTTATACATTTAGTAGTTATCGTATTGATATATATTCTGACAGCCGAAAAGACACATCTCTGAATAAATTTCCTTTGTAATTTGATTGAACTCTATAATTTTTGTCTATAGACACAATACTTCCTTTGAATACTTCATATATATATATATATATATATATATATATATATATATATATATATATATATATATATATATATATATATATATATATATATATATATATATATATATATATATATATATATATATATATATATATATATATATATATATATATATATATATATATATATATATATATATATATATATATATATATATATATATTATTGGTTAAGTGATGAAGAGAAGGAAAATTTTAAACTTTGTTTTTCTTCTATAAATAAAAACAAATTAATATTCGAAAAAAATCTTCAATGAAAAGGGAGTAAAATTCTATGAATGAATTATAAAAAGTATCCATATCGGATAATGCAGATGTTAAAGCTTCCACCACTCTCTTCTATTTCTCATATCTGATTGAAATCTATAGGCCTTTTTTGGATATCAAATTCAGCAGCTTAAAGCTATAAAATTTTCTCTCTGTATATTTTTTTGACTACTTGCTATTTTTAATAATATTTTGATTGGACTAATTGGCACACATAAAATAAAATTAATTCAAAACAATTTCAGTCTTTTTGATTTATTTCTTCTTTTGCAGAATAAATTCCCGCATGGTCCAAGCATCCAAATGTATAAAACAGATCTTGCATCAGAAGGAACATACAGGTGCGAAGTGTCTTCGGAAGCTCCATTCTTCGACACTGTGAGAGATGAAAAAGAACTAAGAGTGTATGGTATGTATATTCATTTTAAGAACTATAATTTCTAAAAAGAGGACTTTTTTAAATATCTCTACAAATGCAAGGGAATTCGATGAACAAATAACAAATTACAAGCGTTACTTAGAAAAAGAAACAGAGATGTATAGGATATCAATAAAATAGGTATCATTGGGTAACTGAGAAAACACAAAATGTGATGAAATACAGAACAATAGCATTTTATTATTCTTGAGGTAATTGCATTCGACTAAATTTAAATTAAATTGTCACTCGTGTTTTATGACAATTACTATTACCACATACACTGCGATCATATTTTGAAGCTTCGTATCGTATAATGATGGAACTTGAAATGATAACTATCTTATATAATATCTTATTCATTCTCGTACAATTTTTCAGGAAAAGGAACCCTGCTAAATTTGCAGAAATATTTGGAAATCATTGGGTGCTAGGTTCGGACTATAAGAGGGAATGTAGAATATTTCTTAACAAAAGCTGCTAGGGAAATATGTTTGTAAACTACTTAAAGATTTTATCTATTTTTTTTTTAAGAATTAGTTCAATCCATAACGAAATATTTGTATTCCTGCCATATCCCTGCCATACAGATGGTTCGATCTTATCAACGCACATACGCATTATAATGATAGTAGAACAGTTCAATGTAAATTTCTAAAGGAACTTAGTTACTGTATAAATCAAATGGCTGGTAAAGAATGGATTGCACAATAATTGATGAAAAATTGCCATGATAAATTTTTGCACTCTAAATTTAAAAACGTTAAAATTCCGATTCATTTGGTAAAAAAGCACAAGTGAGAATTTGAGAATAGGGTTTAATTATAAATCAATATAATGATTCTCAAAGATGTTTTAGCTCTTAAAATGATATCACATTTAAATACAATTTCTAAAACTTTATCTGCATTTTTTAAAATTTTTAACCTTTTAATTGTAAAGTTCTTTAAATTTGTATTTTGAATAAAGTAACCTTTCAAACAGACTCGGAAACATTTTAAAGTGAATTATATGCATGAATTGGTTTAATAATATAATGCATGGCATGCATTATATTTTATAATACAGCAATATAGTAATATAACGTAATAATATGTTAAGTTGAGGTAAACTTATTTGCTCACGCAAATTGTGCAATACAGCAGATTTCCCAACCAGATTGAATAGCATGCAACTGTAGGTTTAATATTAAATTTCTCTTAAATGCACGTAATATATTTTATATTCAATTTATTTTTAACTGAACTACATCACCAAAACTTTATTTTTTGATAAAAACAGTCGAACTTCTTTCTCGTACCTAGCAACTTAAGAAATGCACATGAATAAAAGAAAA
The DNA here is from genome assembly GCF_947563725.1 of Argiope bruennichi. Classification (NCBI taxonomy): domain Eukaryota; kingdom Metazoa; phylum Arthropoda; class Arachnida; order Araneae; family Araneidae; genus Argiope; species Argiope bruennichi. The sequence goes on along the minus strand of NC_079152.1, from coordinate 93,280,837 downwards.
ATCATAAATTTAACATGTAGACATTATAAAAATGGAAATATCTAAGAATAGTTAATGAAATATTTACACGAAAATTAATATTAAAGGTTTAAACAAATGAATTCATATTCAATACAAAAATAAAGTTTCTTAATACAGTATATTTATCTCTGATTCGGATAAATGCATTCATGCATTATTCAAACCTGTTTGTGTGCATTAAATGCAAACATACCTTATTGATATCAGTTACAAGAAACAAATATATTCCAATGCATTATTTATGAATAAGAAATGAATTTTGAGTTAAAAATTTCTAATATAACAAGTTTAAATATAACAGGTTAAAAATTATAGATTAGTTTCATATTATAAACTTTAAATTTATCGTAAGAAAAACTATGATTTATTTCATTTATACAAAGTAAATTTAGAAAAAAATCTTACAAATGTTTTTCTTTCTTATGATGCATTTTTTTAGTATAAAAATTAATTTTCTAAAGTGTAAAAATATTTTAAATAAGGATAAATTCCCCCCAAAAAATATTATATTTTCTTTTGTAAAAATAATTAACAACATTATGATTATATATATATATATATATATATATATATTAATATTTTATATTTTACTAAATTTTTTAATATTTTAAAATGATTTAGAATAACATAATATTTGAAAATAATTAATTTATAATAAAATATTTTCTTCTAAATATTTTTCTCATTCCTTGCTTTTTCTAAATATTCCTTCTATTTATTTAAACTTCTAAATATTTCTTTAAAAAGTTAAAGCACTTTAATATAACACCAATTTAAGATAAAATATTTAATTAAATTGATATTGGCCTCAGAATGGGGATTCAGAAACGGGACAGTAAGAAACTGCAACATCCAACTGATATTTTTAATAAAAATGATCAGTGTGATGAACTGATTAAATATATTGACTGACTACTAATAATACATAATACTATTTATTATTATAAGTAATAACCAACTGATCGCATTTGCTGTAACATTATGATTTCATGTGTCTCATTAATATTTACCGAAGTAAAAAAGAATTTACTATCGGTTTCTAACTTGCTAAAAGCAATTTTTCTTCCAATTCAACAATCAGTTTACGAATCATTTAATATTTTTATAAGCAAACCAAATTAATCTCAATTTTATAACTAGATATCTCTGCTTCATTAAATAGTGACCAGATGTTCCATTAAGAAATGTCCTGCAAAATGATGTGTCAATTGGGAAAATGTTCCTCAAGTGCATTCATCTTTAAGATTTTCTCCATATACATAATTAAAAAAAAATCAGTTGTCCTTACGGTTTCAATTAAATTTATCACGATAAATTATATTAATGAGATACTGTTTATAAAGTTGATACAAAGAAGCATTAATCATTTATAAATGCCTTTAATCATTAATAAATGGTTTTAATTTTATTTCTCTTTTATTATCATGGAAATTTTTCTATTTTTAAAGCATGGCAAGGAGTTAAAATAGCTCAAGACATCCGATTTAAGAATATACAATCATAAAACCTGAAATCACAAATTCACAGAAGGAAGAATAGTTTCTGAAAAATCTGTTATTTCTTTCAAGTTCCATCCAAAGGCACCTAAATATCGAGGACAGATATTTTCTATTTCTAACTATAGCAGATGTCAGAATAGATATATGGTTAGGCAACCACTGCAATCACTCTATCATGTGAGAGGTTTTCAGAGCAGGCTCCTTGATTAGTTTTCTGACCTAGTATGATGTCTCTCCCAATATGACGAGAACACATATCATTTTATGTTGGAATTCCGTTACTTCTTTTTGCTTTATCTTTCAAGGTATTTTTTTTATGAATATCCTACTTATAGTTGTCATCATTTGTTATCGTGGACAAAACACATGGCATTTCAAGCTGGAATATAAAATATAAATGCTTCTAACCTATTTTTCTAAATCACGATTTCTAAAATTTGCTGTGAGAATTCTGCAATTGCTTTTAAAAATATCTAGAGAACAATATCTGAAAAAGTTTTTTTTTTTAGTCTGTTGAAAAAAAGTGCACATATGATAGTGTAAACATAATTTCAAGTTTAAAAACTTCATTTTTTTTTATTATTTTTTAAAACTTTGAAGCTAAGAGCATTTTTATACAATTAATTTTTTTTCTAAATAAATCTGAATTCGTGTAGCTTAATTATTTATGTGTAACCAAAACATAAATACTTAAGTTAGGCTTAATATCAGCAGTTCTTATTTTTTGATCTATTACCCTCGATAATAGAATTGAAACCTTCCTGATATTAACCCTTTGAACTCGAATAGCGCCTCTCACTCACCATTCAAGATGGTGCATCATTTTGACGTTTTATTTATTTATTTTTCAATTTTGATTGTTAAAAACGCCGGCAGAATGGTAAAAAGATGCAGATTAATTTTTCCAAGAAATTTGACAAGAAATCAAACAATTATGTATATTTATTTTTCAGAGAAATAAACAAATATTTGTGTTACGTGGATAATTATGTATCGAAATACTTTTCCAAGGGCAAAGGTTTAATAAATTAATGTTTTCAGTAAATAATAAAAGTTTTCCAAGCGTTTTTTTTTTTTTTTTTTTTTTTTCATTTTTCCTCCCTGAAATATAAATATGCATAAAAAAATAAAACATTTACATTCATTTTCTCTGTCTTTTTGCAATGTAAATTTTAACAAAGAATTAAGTAGCTCCATTTCTAAATTTCAGTAAGTTTTTATATATTATTACTCATATTATACTCAACCAATTTTCCGATTTGAAACAGTTTCAAATACATTTTATACATTACCTTTATTAATTATCTTGTAAAAATAAATTACAATTTAATAAATATTCTGATCGAAACAAACTATATACATTTTGTGTTCAAAAATAGCCTATACAGTTTAGATTACATTTGCTTAACTAATGCAAACCAGCACGAATAAACACATGATGACATTAAATGATAAATTTTACCAAGTTTAAGAACAAACTATCTTAAATGAAAAGTTAATAAATTTACAATGTAAAAACTATAGGTTTTATAATAGAAATTTTAATAAACAATTTTGATGATTATATATTCAAGCAATTAATACTAATTTACAGAAAAATGATAATTATAAAAATTTTACTGTATATTGCTTGTAAGTAACCAAGTAAGATATAATACATGGAAATAAAAAGAAGGTTAAAAAATGTATGCTAATTTAATTTAAAATAAATTAATTATATTTTTTAATTTAATTAGTTAATTTTAAATTTAATCAAATTGAGAAGTATTTGCTTATTGATATTAACTTGAATTCAAATTAGGCACTTTTTTTATAATTTACATCATTATTTTAATTATGTTACATATTTCTTACAAATTATACACTTTTTGTTAAAAATTAATATTTTACTATTGTCTGACATACGGATTGTTTGTGAGAATTAAACACAATATTATGAATTAAATTTTATAAGCAAAATAAGGTCAAAGTTTTTCAGTGGGCCCTATTGAATTTTTAAAGGAAGATGAAATAAATTCTTCATTTTCTTCATCATTATTTAAATAAGCTCCAGTCCATTTATCTTTCTTTAACTCACCAATTGTGATTAGTTCTGAAGTGTTGGCATTAAAGTCACAATTCATATACTCTCATATAATTACAATCTTCTTCAGTATTGAATACAACGTACAACTACCCTCTGCAGTCTTTGTGTCACATAAAGCACTTTATCTGTGCAATGGTTACAAAAGAATTAGCACTATGATGAAATGGTATAAAAATTTAAATGGGCTATAAATACTAAATTTATAAACGAGGCTTTACTACCTATTATTGAACAAAAACATAAAACATGCACAAAAAATATCAAAAATAAAAACTATATATATTCTTAATGAAACCAACTATAATAACTTAATGTAAAACAAATTTCAAAATTTGAATTGATGTCAGTCAATTAAACTTTTATACTCTGAGAACTAATCGACTCTTCTATATTATACTAGACGCTTTTGGCGACCACGTGGTCCATCGGGGATATTAGTTATGTTGATTTCAGTTAAATGATTAAGGTATAACTTAATATCCATGATCTCCCCAAAGCCGTGCTATTTTAAATGCCTTACTTAAGTTCTATTTATTCTGTACGATAGCATTTCTAATGAAAAGAAGAAAAAATTAAAGAATAAAATATCCAGCTCTTAATTTTTTTTAAAATTTTTTTTAGCCTTCCAGACATTGTAACTTCAATTTTCAATTCATATTGTAACAGATTTAAGCATATTCTTTCTTCTTTTCTTTAGCTTTCAACAATGGAAGAAAATTCAGAGATAAAATCAACATGGATACACTGAAAATAATTGAACAATATAGTGTTAGGAATTAATTAAAAAAAAAACTATATTTTTAAAAATGTGCACAGCCATCAAATTAGTGTTATGAAAAAGAACATACTTTATACCTATTAAACTTGGAAACGGTGTAAAACTCAGTTTCATACAGTAATATGTTTGGAAATTATAGCAAAAGAATACCAAAATCCATCTTAGTTTTTAATTATTCAAAATTCTAAATTAAATTTTTAAAAATCTGTCCTAGGGACAGATTTACACCCATCAGAATATATATGTCTAACAGTTGACAGATATAGATCAAATGGTCTTGCCTGGAGAGAGCCAAAACACACATATATTCATCTCGATTATTAATGAAGATGAAAATGTCATATGTAAAGGGATTAAAGAATATTTATTGTTTAAATGCTTCTTATATTTTTAAGGAATTATTACTATTATGGGGAAAAAATGTTTCAGTTACGAAATACAAATTTTCGTTTCAAACTCAAAGACAAAAGTGCAAGAGTTCTGTTAAATTATTTCTACATAAAACACGGCACAGTTGCAACGAAAAGGAAACGTGCGTTGAATTTACTCCTCATCTCCACAGTGTTTCTCGCAAGATTATCAAACTATTAATTCGAAAACTCACCTGCAAAGATTCCATGTATTTCATTCGATTGCCGCACAAAGCAGTTCTAATTGATTATGGGTTGGATTCCCAGCCGAATTCGAAACTACAAGGTGATCACGAAAGCCTTTGCAAACTCTTTTCCACCCTTTAATGCCGGAATTCAGCGTAATTTGAAATTTTGAAGCTTATTTGAAATGCTCTTAATGATTGTTAAATTAAAATACTTTCCATTTGAAAATTATTAACTACTCTCAACAAATGTTTGCTACTAATTAAATATGCAGGAAACCAAGCCTTTTATTCGTTTAATAGTGCACATGAAAAGATGTTTAGAAATTAGACTATTAATTTCTCGACAATTAATGAGTTTCATCATTTTAAAACGATATCTTATAATCATAAGACAACAAGCTATCATTATCTCAACATTAACTATGATTGATTAAATTATTGATGAATGGGCTTATGTTTAATTTATTTCACAAGCCGAATAATATTTTATCTGCGAGAGTGTATAATTTTAAAACAAAATGTTATGACAAGATTTTTATTTGAGCGTTGTAGAATCCAATGAATTTCATGTTCTCTGATTTATTAATGGGAAAATTTATTTTTACAATTATTGCTAATTTAAATTTCGATGCGGTTGAGTTAGAGATATCAATGTAGATTAAGAAATTAAATCAATTCATTCTAACGTGATATATGTTGTATAATTTAAAATAATGTATCCCTTGACTAATATAAATGAAACATACATTTTATATTAGTCAAGGGATGTATTTTCCTCTCTACTTTATAAAATTATTTCTCAATATCGAGCATTTTTTGTTTAACTTCGTCATTTTGTGAAAAGGTATCGAAATGCGAGTCTCAATTTTCTTAACATTACCTTTTTTTAGTCAAATATTTTATACTGTTCTACCTCTTTTATATAAAGAGCACATATATCCATCTAATATAAATTAATCTAATTTTGTATAAAGAGCACATATATCCATCCACAATGTTAACACATATATCCATCTGGCATATTATGTTTTTCAATTATTTCAATTTCCTTATTATATATACAAATAATCCTACTGATTGCCAATCAACCCAAGCAGAATTCTGTACAATAACGTTGATGGAAATCGCGATATTTTTTCCGTGTATATTTCTGTTTAATTAATTATTATTAATATATAGATTGATTTTGCTTACATTAAAAGTGCATAAATATGTATAGTATATAGAAAAAAGATTTTGAATGTTTATTTAAATATTGTAATTTCTTTCTTCTTTTCCATTCTTTGTAAATTAGTATTCTGACATGTTTTAATGCATAAATGTAAAAAAGAAGTTTTTTATCAATCAAACTATTCATAGAATAAGCCATTCTAATTTCAAGTAGCAAGTTAGGGACTGATATTTTGTAACTTTCATTTAATTGGATAGAATGTTTTGACCTAGAATTCGAATAACAAGCTCATTTACGCATGTCATCTAATATTTAACAACACATTTTCTTCCTCTTTGTTAAATCATTTGTTTTTACCTCCTAATTCAAATTAGATTTATGCATTCGGCATGCATCACATGAGCATAATTAGCCTTCTTAACGCATTCTTTTCTATGTATGAACTTCTAAATTAAATGCATCGCAAAATATTGATATAGCAGATTCGACGAAGAACTAATGCTTTAAAATCCAAACAGACATTTTAGAATCTTCAAAGGGCAAATATACATTTTGGTCATTACTTCCAAACTTTATTTTATACTAAATGGTAAATCATTTTTCAAAATGCATGTGTCAAACCAGTGTAAGTCTTCAGTCATGGATCTTCACGTATGTTTTTTCAATACAAAGTAGTTTGTGTTTAACTTCATTCTAAAATGAAAAGAAGAAAAAAATATGCAATTGAGGCCTTTTATTCTTCGATCTTTGAGATAAAAAATTTCACAAAGATGTACAACAGTGAAGTGGAAAGAACACTTATCCGAAATCTGTTTCGGCTCACTGAGCAAAAATTGCCCTTCGATGCCTTTTTGTCATTATATTTCTTAAAAATGTCTTTTTTTTTTTTTTTTTTTTTTTTTGCTGAAAGCTTAGAGGATTCACAAGTGGTTTGAAATTTTAACTTTGAGAATACAGATTACAAACTATAATTGAAATGTTTTTAAAAAATCTTCATAAGCGATTCGAATAAATAAATACATTGTTACGGATTTATAATAGTGACCGCCTGCTCATTTATTTTCACAATAAGGATAAGATTTCAAAGATAGTTCTAAAGGATGTTATGAATGAATGTTGTGTCAATTATTTCCAACGTGTTTTAGCAATCAATTAATGAATTGGGATTTCAGAAGATTTTGTCAAAAGTTTAATACAAATATTCTCTTTTTTAAGTCTTTTTAAGTCTTTTAAGGCCAAATTTTATACCCTTAACTCATTCTGCTTTTAATAATCATGTTCATGGAAAGCAAGATCACATTATACTAAAAATAGATTTGTTTAGTATGAAAAATGAAAAATCACTAAAATGTGTATATTTTTGATAAATTCGCTTTCGAAAATTAAAAATAAATTTAAATTCTTTCAGAAAATTATTAATAATTCTGCCTTTTAACTGTACATATATATAGTTATATGAATAATATATTTTATATTTCATATAAAATATATTTTATATGAAAACAGCTAATTCTATGATGAAAACAGCTTTGTATGTAATTAAGTAAATATCTTCAATCATCTTGCCCATTTGTATATGTTGTTTATGTCTTTAAGAAGCAAAATATATAAAGTTAGAAGGTCCTCTAAGTTATTTTTATGCTTATCTTTAAGCTATTTTATATGCAAATACAACAACCTCTTTTAGAATGCAAATTATTTAATTCTTCATTTAGGAAAATAATTTTGTTGAAGGTAATAAAACATTTAAATGAAAAGTATAAAAATTTTTTTAAATATTCAATATATTTTTTCTAAAAGGTTATATTACCAAATGTAAAAAAAAAAAAAAAAAAAAAAAAAAAAAAAAAATATTATCTAACCAAATATTTCAAGTTTAAAACCTCTCACAAATAATTTTATGAAATGTTTCTTACATATAATATTAAAAGTAATTACTGGGATGGCTAAATTTACAAAAATTCTAATTTGATCAAATTTATTTCGAAATAGAATTTACAATTAAAATATTTTTTTTATAAAACGAAATACATTTAAAAAAAATTCGTTTAAATTCAAGGATAACATTCAACTTGATTTTTCAGCCTAATACATTTTTTTCAATTGGCAAATATTAAAATATGGGATTCTTTTTTCAAACAGTGTATTCGATTTACAAATCCCTGTTTCAGAAGATCACTTCGAAAGCCAAACATACCTCAACAAAACTTTGCGGGATCAATTCTTTCCCAAGAACATGACTCAACATTTTTTATTCTTCATCTAAGCTATAAATCATCTTCCTAAAACAGCTGAGGAAGAGTTGAAAAAAGAATCTTCAATCTTCTTAAACACTTTTAGAATCTTGATTACAGTCCTCTCTTTTAATTGTTGATTATTTTACTTTCAAAATACTTTCCTCTTCTTTCAGATCTTCTTACAGCTGTTTTTAAAAATAATTGCTAACTGCGTTTAAATGACTTTGTTAACTTACACTTAAGAAATTTTATTTTATTGTTTAGAACAGAATGTTTATGCTTGAACGTTCTAAGCAAAGTTTTCTTTTTCCTTCTAAATACTTTTATTTCTTTATTATTCATATGTAGAAACAATCTAATCTTTTTGTATCCAACTGTTCTTAACACTCAATTGAATTGTATAATTTGATATATTAGATAAAATATAGAGTACCTCATTTAAAGCTGTTGCTCAAAATAACGCATCTTTTTGCAATTAAATACCGTTATAATTATTTAAAATTATGTATTTTGCATTTTTTTTTTCAGGAATAACAAGTGCTAATGTTATATAATTCTGTTTATTGCTCATATGAGAATAAATAAATGGCATAATTTTATGCATGGCAAATATGTATAATATAAAACTATATATATATATATATATATATATATATATATATATATATATATATATATATATATATATATTATCTCATATATTAGTTTTTATATGTAAAAACTATACTATATATTAGTTTGTATATATATAATAATAAACTAAATATATAATATAAAACTAATTATTTTTGTTAGCAGTAAATGCCCAATGAGGTCGTTGCACTCTCTTCCCAATATTGTACGGCATTCAAAATAACAAATCGTAGAGATACGTTACGTTTCACATTGTGAAAACAGAAGAATGAAAAATTCCGCATTTGATCTTGAATTAAACATTTAGTTATTTCATCAAGAAGAAATTGATTAATAATTTTGCATTGTGTTATATAATAGCGTAAATAAATCTGAAACATAACATAAATCTGAAGAAAATGAACTCATTTTTCATGAATAATTTTCAGTATTCTCAATAAATAAAAACACTTAATAACAGAACATAAGAAGATTTGGAATGTTAATCCTTTTCTATGATCTCAAGTGTTTAAATCCTTAATTAAATTATGAAATGATCATTTCTTCAAATTAATCTCAATTCTTCAAAATTATAATTATTTTCTGGTTCAGGGAGTATCTAACAGTCTAATATGTATACTTTTCAAGTCTTAGAAAAAATCTGAGATTTTTACCGAAAATAAAACAATTTATGCTTGAATAAGAATGTGTAGAAGTTTATTCTTTCTAACAATCAGAATTTCCTACACATTAATGAATTTCCAGTGTTTTTTCTCTTTAATTTTACATACTACTGCATAGTTTTTAACAACATGAAAACAATAGTTTTCTACTGAAGTTAAAAATTAAAACTGTGCTTTCATTTTATAGAACATTAATAATTAAAATAGCTTAAATAAGTATAAAAGCTGACAGAAACAAAGTTGGTAGCCTATAGAAGAAGAAAAAATGTTTGAAAAATGTCGATAACCGAAAACTCTACATGGAAAATACTTGAAATGGCTTATAATAAATACTTGTCACAAAAAAAAAAAATCTCAAAACTACTTATGGATAAAGGATATAAAAGGAAAAATCACTTTCATTATATTTTATTAACTAGAAATTTCATAAAAAAATGTTGAAAACACACTTCTAATTTTAAATAGAGTCTGAAACCATGGTATTTTTCCAAGGAATTCTTAATAAGAATTTTGGGCTTTTCCTTCTGTTTTAAAATGCAACAGTTTTAAGTAATTTTCGAGATTTTATTTCTTATTGATTCTTATAATGTATAAAATGAAATCGAAACACTATTATTACATCTTTTTTTATTTCTTCCGCTATAAGGTTTCAATATATAGTGTGAAATTAATCATATTTCTACGTAAGCGTTTTTTGCTTCTTTGAATAACTTTAAAAATTTAATAAATGATTAAGAAAATTACTTATCTGTGTTTTTTTTTATCTTGCATAAGATTTTAAAATACTGGAATTGGAATTGAACTTGTTTGTCAATTTTAATTCAAATTTCGAAATTGCTTTTCAATTTTATTTTTATTATTTTTATTTTTTGCTTTATTTATTTTTAAATGTTTTGTATTTTATTTTTTTTCTCAATTTTTTACTCTTGTTTATTTAAAATAACACGATTTTTTTTTAAATTAATCGTGTTATGCGTCTTGGATTAAAGGAAAAATAATTTATTGTCACTTATATTAAAAAACGCTACATTTTATGATAATAGATTTTTAAATGAAAAATTGGGCATTGGGCATCTATTTAGAATATTCCGTGCGAATAACTGTTAATTTATCTTCTCTTAATTTAAACTGTTAATCTATTAATTTTCATCAATTCTAAAAAATTATAAATACAATTTTAAAAAGTAAGTAAGCTTAACAAATAATTCCTCTGACAGAAAAAACGATTTATTTGTTAATAGTTTTCTCTCATTCAAAACGATAAAGTAGATGCGGTAGTTGATGAAATTCTGTTCATCAAAAGATAAAATATCAGCTTGCTGATATTAAGCAATGGGAATAAAAGTAATTTGATTTCTTTTATTTTTATATTAATATACGTTAATTTAAAAAAAATATACATATTTTAATTGAGTTCTCATTTTTTTCAAAAGTCAAAATGAAAGACCAACGTCTATATTTGCATACAGTCGATATTATCCAACGTTTTAAAAATTCTTTCAGCAAAAATTCCTTCCTTATTTTTTTAAAAATAGCTCATTTCTTCCTTTTAGTTTTTATAAAGGATTATCTTAATAAAATATATTTAAAAATCTCATATTAATAAACATTACTGACGATTTAAAATGCATATGAATAAATCATTTGCACCTTTATCTATGAAAAATTCGAACTGAAGAAACGGGTTTGTATACATTTCATTTTCTTTTGATACGCCTTTAGCAAGGAAAATTACTAAGCAAAATCTTTTAAATCTGCGAGCAGTATTTCCGAAACATGCAGAACAACATTTAACATCCCGAATTGCGAACCTTGGGTAATCCACTGAGAAAATTAAAATTCTCAAGCACCAGAACACGTTAATACCAGTGGACAAATAAGTACGTAGGGAGATTTGGTGCCGCGATTAACCAAGGAATTAATGGCAGTAACTTCTTTCTTATTCTTCGACCAACGACAAAATACATCAGCAATTAAAGAGACGGAGGAAAGCATTCTTATCCAAAAATTTAACTCAAACGTCCCTTGCATAATTCATCAAATAGCACTCCATTCATTTTATCGTTCACGATTATTCGCGAGCAAATTTGCTAGTTTGTTGAAGGGGGTGTGTATATTTAGATCAGGCCGTTAAATATGCTAATAGAGTAATATCTCGAAACTTGGTTAAGGACTGCCCGTTTTATTGGATACGAAATAAGGAAGTGGATGTCGATTAACGGTTTGAACTTTTGAATGTTAGCTAGATATTTTTATGATCCAAATATAATGCTGCTATTTGCGAATTTAAATAGCTTTTTATTATAAAATAAATTGAAATAAAGTATTATTAAATGCATATTTCTATTAGTAAAATAAAAGATACATATTTTTATTTCAATTTTTCCCACTGTTAATCTTTGAAAAATAATTCATTGTTATATAAGTTATAGAAACTTGCGATCGATTTTTTCTGCACCACTAGATGGCGCCACTGTTATGAATTCGAAGTTTAATTAAATTAATTTGTTAATTGATTTCTTTTTGAAAATATTAAAATAATTTGCTAAAAGGGAATATATATAAATGTAATACAATTTAAAACTCAAGAGTATTGAGAAAAAACAAAAATTGATTATAAAATTCTATATCTTTAAAAGATGAAACAAGTCTTTTAAAAATTGCAATAACAGCAAGCAAATAAACAAGCAGTTTTTAGATTGATACTTAAGTCATAATATATTTTGATTTTATAACATTTAATGAAAAAGATCATTTTCTCACATCATACTTTTGTAGAATATTCATAATTTTGAATAGTTTATAACATTTTTCTCATTTTAAATCTATTTTTTGACGTTATTCCAGTTTATTAGAATTATTCAATGACTTTTAGAGTTATTCTAATTAAATAAAGCATAGCTTCATTATTAAATGCATTTAATTCCATGGGTAAATTACCTTGGATATCTAAATTAGTCCGAGTATTGAATTACCAAATGAAAGTAGATAATAAATTTGTCATTATTTATTGATCATACATAAATAAATTCAATGTGACTCTAAGATTTAGTGAAATCTATTTTGAAATCTTATTAGTTAACCAAATAATTAGCGTTACACATCAAATTTATTATTGATCAAATTTTTTTTACACAGTTTCTTATTCATTACTGTTTCACATACTCAAATCATCAACTCACATGGTCATTGATCGGATTTATTTGAATCATCAACTTATTCAAATTCAGGTATTTCTACACATATATGAATCACATTTATCATATCTGTATAAAAAATTTATGAAGGCTTATAACTCTTCTGTTATATACATTTAATTTAGAATTGTCCTAAATAATAGAAATATAATTTATGACCTAAATTAATTGATGACATTGTATTATTTCTGTCATGCATTTAACTCAGAAATAACATAGATCATGCAATCGCCAAATATAAGGCAGTATCTATTAATAACTTTTAAAAGCTTCAGGTTTTGTTATACAATCAAAAATAGTGTCAAATGCTGCAAAAAATGCGCTTCTTTCGTTTGTCAGATATATTCCTGAATGGAAGACGACATATTAAACTATTTAAACTTCAACTCCACTCATTGTTTTATTCCATACAAAGCATTATTTTAACTTCCATATTAACAGTTATGAGGCAATGAATTTTGATTTCGTAAAAATTCAGATAATTTTGTTAGAATAATTTGATGATGAATTATTATTGTTGTTTTATTAGTAACAGAAGAACAGTCACATAATCTTCTTTTATTATTTAAGAAAAATAGATTACGATTTTCGAAAAATAGAACAATACAGGCTTGATTAAATGAGGACCATTTCAAGCTCTTAGTCATATCTTCGATCAGTTGAACTTTAACAATGATTCCCACTGCCTTAGTTTGCATAGTTCTATATAAAGACAACACAAGAGAAAGTATTTATTCGATGTAAAATAAGCGAATAACCTAATTGATACTTCTCGATGAATTTAAAAGAATGTAGGCTCACCAACTGAATTCTTATTATGCCAATTTTCAATTAATCCAAGAGCAGGATTCAAAGGGTAGAGAAATTCTACCATAACCGTAATAAATTCTTGTTACTCTATTTAACTGGTGGGACATAAATTTTTCAATACTTTTCTGGAAAAAATGCACCGTTCTATTATATGTTCCAGCAAAAGACTATTTTTTAGAAAATTTCACTTAAAAAAACGGCAAAAATTTGATTAGAATAACAATTTTTTTTCTTTATCAATTAGTTTATTGTTGAGATAGTTCCATGTATCCTATTTTTCAATTTGTAGGGCCCTTGTTAAATCAATTAGGGTAATTTCTCGAGAATAGAGAATTCTTAAGGTCGATAGTTATAATTCCATTTCAAATTTAGATAGCTAATTTTCTTTCACTGTCATTTCTAGTGTCATTTCATTTACAATTTTCTGCTCCAAAATTGAATTTGGATTTTTCTCACCAGAGTAAGAGCAACTGTTGCCAACCCTAAATTTTAAATTGCAATTAACAATTTGAGCAAAAGTTAAAGAGATCGGCCCAGATTCTCTGACTTTTATTCGTTTACGATAGTCGTCAGTCGAATCTACCGCTTATGGGCAATTCAATTCCACAAAGAGGTGATACTCTGATATGAGCACTTTCAGATGGCCTGCCTTAGGTACTCATAGTTGATTGCCCAGAAAAAAAGCTTCCTGTAATTCTTTCCTTGGAAACAGTTGCAAGAGAGTGAGGGAGCATGTATAGGAATGCCTTCTCCTTTCTTAGTGAAATGTCTTGACTTATAAGCACTTTCTGGAAGACAGAAAAGATTTTTCTATTCTTTTCTCAGAAATCGGTTAGAATGATTTTTTTTCTTTTCACGATGGAAAGTTTCAAGCATGAGAAGAAAAAAAAAGTCACTTTTTTTAAACATTCTGTACTAGAATAATCGATAAATTATCCTGAAAGTTTCCAAATTCGAAAAAAAAAATTTGAGGAGTGCTTTTTTTTTTTACTCTATCTTAAAGTATGGTATTGTGTAAAGTGTAAAAATGAGATCGAGGCGACATTGTTAGCAAAATTGCATTTCAGACCTTCAGGCCAACGACAGTCAGTTAGTTAAGTTATATTAACGTCCCGTTTTAAAGTAATAGTAAGGCTATTTTAGGATGGACTTCATGGTCAGATGACGAGGACAATACCTGAACTGTCACCCTTTTCTCCAACCAACGACCGTCAAATTTCACAGAATTTCACAGAACTCCATGGCGAGTCCATTGCGGAATCAGCTTCTAGTTTCTTATTCACTTTCTGGGAGATAACCTGGAGGTAGGCCAGGAATTATCACTTCTTCAAACGACCAGTATTTCTGACATAATTAACATCTATGTTTCCCTTTGTATGCATGTTTATTTATGCTATTAGAAGAATAGTATCAGTATAACAAAACTACTATCTCTATCATCTTGGATCCATGTTATTTCTGCTACTGGAAATATAATATCAGTACAACATAGCATAAGAGGCTGCATGAAAGAGTTAGACTACTGGTTTTCTGCCTCCAGCTTATTTCCTCTAGGAAAGAGAGTTAGATTTGGCATGTACGCATGCATACTGTACTGAAATTTTTGAGATCGGTTTTATTTAATGATGAGGCATGTTTTGCTGTACAAATTGATTCTCGATGTGTTCACAAAAGGCGGGAAGCAAACTCGATATCTTCCTTTTAACACAAGGAAAGAGATCCCTCTACAGAAAGTAAAGTTATCTCATGGGAGTAGTGTTTTTAGGTGAAAGAACAGAACTACATCTAACTATTGTCACATGGAGCTTTCAATATTCGAAGGTACACTTTCTGATTCTTATTATCCATTGGTACGCAGACGACAGATTTCACATGGTAAACAGCTAATATCCGCCTGACGTACCAAATTCTCGAAGTAGACACTATATTACAAAAGAAATGCTATCTGCTTCAGTCCATACTCTCCTAATGAGTATATGTTGGACACTTTCAGGAGGAACACTGCTTCCAAACTTTTCTTCACATTTTACAAAGGTTAAATTGCTTTACATGATTACGTGATTCCTTACACAAATGAAATTAATTGGTTTAATTAATCACGTACTTCTCCTTATAAAAATGACTCTGACGGAAAATTTATATACAGTTTCTGTCTAAATTAATGTAATCATTGGAATCATAGGTGGATAATACAAATGATTTAAGGTGAAACAAACTCCATTTACAGTTGGGATTCTTTTTTCCGAAATGTCCAACAATATTGATACAATATACAATAATCATTGGAAATGCAAATGGATAATGCAGATTATTTAATATGAAACAAACTGATTTTATAGTTTGATCTCATGATTCCAAATTGTCCAACAACATAGAATAATAATTGGAATCTTAGATGGATAATGCAGATGATTTAATGTGAAAGAAATTCCTTTTACAGTTGGGGCCTCATGATTCCACAATGCTCAACAATATTGTTACCATATATGGTAGGGTGTTCAGAATCTCAAACAACATCGTGTAGACAACATTCATGTGCTTATAATGAAGAACACAATTACACAAATCAGACGCATTATCACCTCATCGATAAGAATAACTATTGCAATAAAAATCTTCGGTAGCAGAGGTTAATGAGGAAGACAGAGGTTAAAAAGCTTATTTAATAAAACCTTTATCTTTCATCCGTCCTTATCTTAACTTCGAATATTTTTTTTTTCTTACACTTGTAGCTTCTTGATGGGAAGCTCTCGTCAATTGCATTCCTTTCCACATTGTTTCATCCAGGAACTTTCACTTAAATTCCTTATAGGTGATTTTATGTTCCTAATTCTCTCAACAAAATTATTTTAAATGCTGAATCAGAATAGGCTTAGAATCCATGCTATATCCATAACATTAAACCTATTTTGTAATAAAGTGTATATGGCTCAAAATCTTAATAAACTGAATTCCCATGAAATGATAGTGCCATAATTTCATAAGATTTGTAACTATATTACTCATTTATATTAAACTAAGGGTCGTTTTTTGCTAAATTTTAATTTGACTTTCTGATTCCTGAAATAAACTGCTGAAGAATTAAGCAAATTTTTTCTTACCTAGCTTTCTGCAATTAGAGAAAATAAAGTGATTAAATATTTGATAAATAAATGA
This sequence comes from Argiope bruennichi, assembly GCF_947563725.1. Classification (NCBI taxonomy): domain Eukaryota; kingdom Metazoa; phylum Arthropoda; class Arachnida; order Araneae; family Araneidae; genus Argiope; species Argiope bruennichi. Next base: position 93,263,989 of record NC_079152.1, on the reverse strand, counting down.
GAAAAGCAAAAGATTGTTGAAAATTATGTAAAAAAAAATATTGTAGGAAATTCTCAAAACTCATAAAAAAATCTCAAGACTAAATCAATCATAAAATGACACAAAAAATTATTATATTTTATTCAAAATTTATTACCATTAACTCATAACTTATTATTACTTTTTGATAAAATTTCTAATTTCTTTTTCTTCTCCAGCAACCAGATATGCACTTAATAATTAAAGAGTAATTATTGAGTGCATATCTGTATATTAATATTAGATTACGTCAAAAAATTCTATAATAGTAAAAATAATATTATCAACGTTTTATTTTAATTTTAGGATAATGAAATTGTTTATGTGAAATAATATTTTCGTAAGATATGGCTTAAAAACACCTAAATGTACTTAGTTTTTAATTAAAATATTTTAATTAATTTTTGGACTTGAAACATCAACAGCAACCTGTAACTTATCTGGAAAAGCACATGTGCCAAGTATCATCAAGATTGGCTAAAATGAAGATTTGCATGAAATGCATGTAAATAAAAATTCATGTTTTTTTATATATATTTAAGGATATTGTTATTTTACACTATAGAATAGAACGCCGTCTCATACCCGCATATCCGCAACCATTCTGGTCACTGAATGGTTTGATAGACATGTTCTATAAAATTTCAAGGAATTTTAGTTTTTGATGATGTATTTTCTTTTTACATGAAATACGAAAAATTCTTCCCATTTACTAATGCATTGCTTCACTTTTATTATGTAAAAAAAAAACATGCTCTCATTTTGCTTTATAATTATATCTTCTACAATTAGATGCCGCTTATGAAGCATTGGAATTATTTTTCAACAACAATAGAACTGAAAGTTATAAGTGTAAAAGCAAAATATTAAATACTGTTAAGTTGCTCTTTTAGAAATATTAGACATTTTAATTGATTCATATAAAAAGCAGTAAAATGTTACTTTTTTTGGAGAGGATGGGATCAATAATTGCAACAAGAAAAAGACAGAAAATCCCCCCGATAATTGCTTTCATAATTGGAAATATAAATAAAATTCTAAATAGGTTTATTTAATATTAATTTCGCTAAAAAAATAAACACGTGTGGAAAAGGAATACAAAACAATTGTCGATGTAATATTCATTTAAAAAAATAAAAAATTAATGACGTTTTGCACTAAATAGGAAGAAACGTTTCCATCTAAAAACAACTGTTTCACTGAGTTAAATGTTAAAAAGGCTAATTATGTTTGAAATTTGGAGAGAGAAAATTATTTCTACTCACGCTATCCTACTTGTTAAGAAATAAGATGATAAAAGTCTTCTTAATTTTGAGATGTTTTTAAATTTAATTAATCAAATCTGAAGTTAAGTGTGAATTTTTATGACGGGGAATTGAGAAAAATAATTTCTTTCGCAGCATATTATTGTCTTGTGAATTTAAGAAATTTTAAAACCTCTATTATTTTGTTTCGTAAAATATTTTTCTATATATTTAAGCTTTAAATTTTAAAAGTTGATTCTTTCAGTTAATTATTACTGATTATTGATTTTGGATAATATTACTGCGGATATCAAAATGTCTATAGCTCTTTCGGGTTTTTTTTATCTAAGAAAAAGTATTAATTTCATCTGATTTTGTTCTATTTGTTTTGGATTTCACAGTAGTGTAGCCATGTAATAGATAAATGAACCAAAAGAAAGGTTAAAGTTGTAATCCAAGAAAGCTAAGAAAATAAATCTGTCTTGGCATTGGATTCTAAAAAAGGAACTGCCAAATTTTGTAGTAACTTTGTGCTTATTCATCTTCGATTTAAAATGGTAATTATGTGTAGATTAGGGGAAAATATCGATAGGTACTTTTAAGGTACAGTGGTTGGACTTCTATGTTGAAACATTGTAACATGATGATGTTTTAGCTCATTCATTCGTCATGATTGCATCGGCCGTTAAATTCTTCATATAACAAATCTTATATCAAATATTTTATAAGAAGAATCTTATGGGTCTATCGCTCTATTTATGGGCTAGTGAGCAAAGGTAGAGCATTCAATAATTTGCCATTAGTCTGCCCACCTGTCCCATAACAACTGAATTCGTTTGTTAGTGTAACGGTTACATTTCCAAGATGTAAAAAGACATTCTGTGCACTCTCCCGTTTTATTTTTTTTAATAGTACTAGTTTCTTTTTTTTTATTTTTATAGTAAAGATTTTCTATCATTCAGTTTACAGATAGTATACCTATCTAAAGGAATTCTAACAAATATTTTTTTTTCCTTTGGAATTTTGAAGCATTTATCGTTCCTTAAAGGCAACAATGGAGTTTTTACTGCTTTATTTTCACAATAAACTCAACTGATGCTTAAAAAGCATAAGGCAAAATCATTAGAGGGTGATTAGACATCTCCATTGTGATTGAAAAGTAATCAACTGCGTTTCGAGATTGGAATGAAATTATTATGATTTAATGATGCAACATCTACATCATTAACATAATGATAAGAAAATAGTACAACAAAAGCATTTTATTCTTATTCAAATAACGATTAGTTCAAATATATACACAATAAATATAGCATACTAACAAATATATACCCAATAAATATGGGTATATATTTGGTAAAATATAAAGTAAGTCTCTATAATAGAATTGAATATGTGCTTCAAAGTGTTCTTGCAGGAAAGGAATAGGTGATTCATAGGAATAATGAGATCAATACGTCGAATTTTCAACTTTAAATAATAATAAAATTCTTTCCTTTATTCGATTATATCAATTTTATAAAATTTTAATTCAATTTAATAACCAAAGCTATATTAAGTTAAATTGTTGGAGATACGAATAATTTCCTAAAATTATCTCTATATCAATGTATAGACTCCCTTTTCCTTCCCGTCAGTTAGTGCTCATTTATTCAAATTAAATATTTATTTTTAATTCCATTGTTTTGATAATATAAATTTATAACACATTTAAATTTACGTTGCCATCCAATGCTTTATTTGGAAATTTAGTCTTTTAAAAATACTAAAATATTTAAACTTACATAGTCTTAAAAATCAAAATCGATCATTTAAGAATTAAGAAAAATATGAAGCGTGTATTTAAATAAAATTCCACGAATCCTTCAGTTAAAGAATTTGGTTTACAACCAGATAATATGTAGGAGTTTGAATGCGGAATTATTTCAATAAATCGCGTATTCAAATAAAAAACTGAAGGTAGAATTAAAATTAATATTTCTTGTAAACATAGACGGAAGGAAACTTTGAAAGACAAACGGACGAAACACCTCTTTGACAAAGTCAACATCAAAAGAATCCAAGAAAATATGTACTTTAACTGAATTGTCACTACCTTGATGAATGTAACCAGTTAGCTGTAGTATTTATTTATTTAAATCCCTGAAGCTCACCTTTTTAAAGTCAAGCGATGACGCATATATAAATGGTTTTATGGTAAATTTTGCAAAAAATTACGATAAAGTGAATAAGATTTCATCTTTGTTATATAAAAAAAAAATGTATATCGACTGCACCAAAATAAAGTTTTTGATTGACTGGCAGACACATCGAACGTGCTTAAGTAGTTAATATTTATCGAACCATACTTTATGGCAAAGTGTTCTTGCAGGAAAGGAATAGGTACGATTCTACAAATTATCTAAGAATGGAAACTTCAGAATAATCAGCGTGCCTTTCTGGCTGGATGGAAATGGAACAGAAAACCTTATTGAAAATCGAATTTATCAGGAATACGACGATTATGATGTTGAGAAACAATTGACTAAATAACTAAAGAATGCTCAATCAATAATATTTTGGAACATTATTATGCTCTTATTTATTATACTATTTCATATTTCCTTTTTCGCCATATTTTAAATGTTTTTTTTCTATTTTATCTACGTAATATTTGATTTTATTATTTATTATACCGTAGGACAAATGAGCCTGATTCATGTCTTCTGTTTTGTCCTTTTTGGTGAATTGCGGTTTTATCAGAATGGATGTGTTGCTTCATAGTGGCCCATTTTTTCCATTTGGCTTTTGTCTTTGGCGGGGGGGGGGAATCAAATATACAAAGGTTGCATTCTCCATTTTTTTACTATACAACTCTTTCAATGTTTTAATATTTTCGATTTATTTGACACTTGAGCATAATTTCCAAAAAAAAAAAAAAAAAAAGGAAAAAGTTGAGGCTTAAAATATAAATAGCCATTAAATTCTAGCATTCAAATGTCTAAAGATCCCACCAAGTGCTTTATGTTTTGTAACGAAAATGTAAACTAAACATGATTGGTTTAATCTCATAATTATAAATAACTAGTTTAAATGAAATTTTAAAATACTCTTTTATCTCTCAGAAATTTAAGCACGGAGTAAAACGAATGCAATAGCAATAGTGGTTCAGTTTTCTAGAAAGGCTGCTTAAATGGTCACAATTCTTATTCGAAGAGTTATTTTGCTACGAGATAAATACGAAATATTTTTGTATAGAGAAAGTAAGAGTTACTACTCCAAGCAAACGTTTATTTATTTTTTTACCCTAATGGCAAAAAAGTATTGGTCTAGGCAAATTCTCAAGCAATTCATTCATATCTATGGATTTATACATGGAAAAACATGAATGGAAATAAAGTACATATGTTTACAAAATTTCGACTATGCCATTGCAAAGATATTTATTTAATTCTTCATTTTATATTAAACAAAGTTCAAGATTTATACAAAAATGGCGAAAAAAGATGATGTTGAGAAATGAAAATACTTCTTTTTTTTAGAAGCTATTTTTCAATACTTTGAAAAAGTAGAAAGTTGCATGCTAGCAGAACTGTCTGATTCATGTAAATTCCAAATGTATTTCTACGCATGTGTCGAAATTGCGTAAAGTTTTATAAATTTTCCTATTTTAAAGAAAGAAAGAAAAATGGCCTTTCCAGTTATATTCTATTTGAAAATCGATGAAATATTGAATCTGCATTTAGGGAAATTTATTTACTTTCTTATTAACAAAGGAAATGAATTTGTGGCTTTATTTGAAAGAAAAATTATTGTTCAGACACTGAAATGGATTTTAATACAAAATTGCTTTTCATACGGCAGCTCAATTTATATGAAAGGTAATAAGAATATTATTTTATTAAATTCAAATTGTGACATATTTTATAATAAATTAAAATTAAAATTTTAGTATACATATTTCATATAAATATTTAGTTAAAGTTTCGTACGTTAAGTATAAACATGATTTTTCTTTTAAATAATGAAATTGTTTCCCATCTTCTTTGACTTCAGAAGAATTAAGAACAAAGTAAAGTCCTTTCGCCATGTTTGAAAAACTTTAACCTATTGTTAAAATTGCTGCTAATTTTTATGTTCTGTGCTTTTGCTTATACTTATCTTTAGTATAAGCTTAAATTTATAAGCTTTTATTATCTTGCCTATTATTAAGCCCAAATGAACATGACAGATAATAGAAAATTTTATTTTGCCTAAATATTTGTCTATTAACAAGATCACAGTTTGAGTCCAAGACTGGAAAAGCATATTTCAAAGGGAAAAAATTTCAAAGAAAAAGAAAATGTTAAATTTTTTTTTAAACCATTCTTATGTTAAAACTTTTCATGCCTGCTAATTATAAAGATATATGTATGTGCGTATGCATGTATGAGTATATATGTGCATATGTTAGCCATTTATAGGATAGGATCTTTCAGGTGGTTGAGAGACAGCTGGATGCTGGTGCAGACTTGCTTAGGAGGGGATGCCCAAACTGAGAATAAATCTTCTTTTCAGACTTTTTCAGCTAGATCTACAAAACCTGGCCAGTATACACTTTGGAAAGTGGGATTTTTTTTAATGTTAGTTAGAGATTTGAATAATTAGAAAACAAGCAAAATTTTAATGTTTCTGAAATAGAGCGTTCGAAGATATTAAAGACAATAGCTTTTTTATATTTGTATATTAATGATCAAGTTACGAAATATGGTTTTGCTTTTCTGTATTAAGTAGGTTTCAGTATAAAGTATATCTTTAATAAAAGTTTTCAACTTTAGCTCTCCAAACATTTCAAATTTGATGTTTAATTAATTAAAACTTTATTTAACATTTTAAAGAAAGAGCATCGACATGCATTATCCCCTCCTCCTTACAAAATTTGTATGTGCCGGATTTACTACAAAGGTCAAACGGCAAAGCGCCAACTCAAACGCATTTTTATTAATAGTAAAAATGAAAAACTTCAGCAAAGAAGCATAAGAAGAATACGAAATAAAAAAGAGTCTTATCTTATGATTTTTTTTCTTTTGATATCTTGGACTATAAATATGTTCAATTAATGTCTAGTTTGAAAAACAAGCAATTGTGAAAAACCTTAAAGTATATACCCTTCTTTTAAACATTGCAATTCTTTAATGAAAATAATTCAATATATAAAGATATAGATATAAAAATTAGGGATAATTAATGGTAAATTTAATAGAGTGACTCATGTCTTCTAAAAAAGTATGAGTTAATTTATCAAATATTGAAGTTTAAAAATATTTTACTGTTTAAGCTAATTTATCAAATTATGCAAAGCATTTAGTTAAAATTTGAAATTGCTATTAATCTCACTGAACCAACTGATCACCAAAGGTGACTAATATTTAATTATAAAAAAATGTGAAGCAAATCATTAATAATCAATAAAATAAAAGTTTTCAGTAACAGTCACATGATAGCTCACAGCTAAAAAATTAAAAATGAATTTTTAAAGAGAAAATAATTTTTATACTGTCATTACTTATATGAATAGCAGTTAGTATTATTTCAGCGAAGTTTGATCCATAGTATTTTTAAAATTGAATTCTATCAGATTTTAATAGACTATATTAGATAAATTATATTTGATTCCTGTTGTCTCTAATATTCAACTGATTTTTTCTTATTCATAATACTTTTAATTCTAACTTATATTTGAATTTAATAACAGAACTTTTATGTGGTATTTTGAACATTGATTGGCATTTGATTCTAGTAACTACTTTATGATTTAAACTGATTTGATGCAGGATCATTTTAATGTTAAATTTTAGAAGTACAATATGATTTCAACTATATTTAATTCATGGTATTTTTATATATTAAATTGTATGTGATTTTAGTAAATATATTTTGAAAAATATTTAGTTAGTTTGTATTTCTTGGTGGAATAGTATTGTTTCAAGAATAAAATTTTAAATCCAAATAATATGCGAAATTCCATCGACGAACATCAATGATTAACACACTTTGTTTGTGCATGATTATTTGTCTTTAAACAAAACCTCGGTTCGTAATCTCTGACAGCAAAAACACATCTCAGGAAACAAAGACAATTCCTTTTAATTTTTATTTCTTCCCAAGATGAAACCATTCATATTTCTAGAATATTTCTAAAACGAAACTGTTAAACAAATCAATGATAAACAATAGAACACAAACAATAAACTTCGATAACAGACGCGAGCGAAATCTTTTAAATATTATTTGTTCAAACAGCAAAGCTTTGAATTAAAGTTCAACAACAATGAAGTAAAAATTGGAATTCTTTTATTCACATTAAAATAGTTTGAGTGAATACTTTGTTTCTGTTTTCTAAAAAAAAAGATATTTTGGGTTTGAATTTATCTACATGCGTGAAGTTATTATTTATATTTGGTTTTAAATGAATTTCCAGATTTATACTACAAACGATTTTTGGAAAGGAATCTAAGAGTTTGTGTGCTAGATTCTTTTTTGTATTTTCTAGGATGTAAACTCAGAAAATATTATTCATAATTTTAATAGTTTGAGTTGGATTTAAAAATGAGATATGTTTAGTAAATAAGAAAGAAAATAAATTCATTTATACCGAATAATAAAGTCGAAACATCTTAATCAAAAAAAAGTTACCTCGTTTTTTCAAAGTTTATAGCATTTAGATAAAATTTTTAATAAACACTTTTTTAAAGACTTTACATGTAATGCATTAGAATTCCTTAGCTCTTTGAAAAATAATCGAATAACTGTAAAGTAAAGACAATTTTCAACTGTATAATAACAATTTTCAACTGTTTTCAATAACTGTAAAGTAAAGACAAACAACAAAGAAATAAAGTAAAGACAATTTTCACATAACATTTTTATTAATTCAAAAGAAAAAGAACTCCCCTAGTGAACTCCCTGCATGACAATGTAATTTTAATATCGTCATGGCTGGACTAAGACTTTAAACAATTTATGATTCGGGGCCTCCCCTCTTCCATTTGCATACTTAAAAAAAGAAGTTAACTTAATTATTAAATTAACAATTTTAAGCGAAACACTAAAATAACTAAGGAACATTTATAAAACATTCTAAATATTCTAATACGATATTTCCAGGACTGCCAGCTAGGATTCTCCGTCGACCAACTACAAAATAGAGATCAAATACAAATTCAAAGATGTGAAAAAAATCCTAAATATAATATTCTGAAATTCGTTTGATATTAGATTTTTAATTAATACTCCCTAATACTTAAGTAATTTATAATTAAAACGAAATAAGAAAAATAGATTGTCCCGAAAAAAATCGCATTAAAAATTTCTCGTTCCTCCTCAAATTGTCTGTTTGATCCTTTTAGCAAGGTAATAGTACAATTCTTATCCATAAGATATCCGATTACATTAGGATACCTATTGGTTTTAAAATTTATATTTGAATCAATATGTTTGTATTTTCAAGTATTATTTATGTAAAACTTTAAATTATCGTAGAAAAAATAATTGATAAATTATTTTATAAGTATTGGAGAAAGAATTCTTTGCCCAAAATTTAGTTTTTCAAGCGCAAAAGCAAATAACCGGAATGGTACATGCTTCAATATTTATAATTATTAATGTATTCTAGAGGCCGAAGCAGAAATTTTGGAATAACTCAAAATTCTTGCAGAAGTACAAGAATATTAGCGTAAAATTTTGAAATATAGATTTTATCTAGAACTTTCACCTTATTTTCAAAGTTTAAGCAGTGCAAAACTTTATATTGACTCAGCATTGTATTTGTGGTTAATTGGTTCATTCCTCAGAGACTATTATAAACTAAATACAAGAACAATTTGAAAGGACTATATTGAATAGTATTTTAGAAGTCGTGTTCGAAAGACGGAAATTTCAAATTAAAAAAAAAATAAAAAAATAAAATTAGTTAATAATTTCAAACAAATATAATTTTTAGTAACATGAAAGTAGGATTTTTTTTTTTTCAAAATTTCCTATATTAGTGGGTCATTTATTCTTTTTCTTGGACGGACTTTCTTATTTTTTTTAACTTCTTTAACTTTCATATTCGGAAATATTTTCTTTTTCTTTTTCTCCAATCTAATGAGTATATATTGTGATAGGCAGTTGGTATCAGCAAATTCAAAAATTCTTCAATTTTCAATCTTTAAAATGCGTGTTAACTAACTTAAAGGTACTGTTATCAATTGATATTTATCATAAGTGCGATTTGAATGCCTTCCCTTCATATAATTTTAGAAATTATAAAATCAGTCGAAAATCAAGATACTTTAACAATTCGGAATTAACCAAATTTGCAACAATGTCGTCAGTAATAGAGAAATCTATAATGAAAATATTACAAAATAATAACTGCCACATCATAAAAGAAATAAAATTGGAAAAAAAGAAATTTAAATGACCTAAATAAAAATAACTAATAAATTTATTTATAGTACTGATTGCAATTCTATTTTCAATTATTAATTTCTTTGATGAACCACCAAATGTAGGCCATGTGAATGTTTCAAGCAAAATTAGGATTCGCTCAAATACTCTCATATGACAGCTTTCATCTATAATGTGATTGCTGATTATTTCCTTTATATTCCATCATTCCTCATTTAAAATATTGTTACGAATCTGCGATGCGGCTTTCCAGCATAGTTGGTTCCATGGGAGGTTCCAGAGCTTGGCGACAAACTTGGCGACCATTTGGCGACTTGGCGACGAATTTGGCGACTTTGGCGCCAAAATAGATTATACCCGAAACATCGAGAATTTTCCTGATCCGTCCAGTAGGAACAGAGATACGCCTCGAACGTTCCTGATTGGTTGAGAGGCTTCTAGCCCAGCCTCCTGAGACCTATAAAAGGAAGCACCTGCAGCAACGAACCCCCGGACAATTTTCGTAACAATATATAATTTATTAAGTCTCTAATACGTCTTTGAATGATTTGATGAAGTATAATAATTTGTACTTGATTAAAATTGTGAAACCATAGAATCGCCTAGAATGATGTATGATGGGGAATTAAATATTGACATATTATCTGACAGCGCAGATTTTTTAAATATATTTTTACCTGTCAGGGAAATCAAGATTTAACAGCCTAATTTCTTTATTATGTATTCAAAAAACAATATTTAAAGCTGTGCTCTGATGCATGTTTTCACGTTTCCGCTATGTTTTACCTTTCTCTAAGTATTTCTTTTCATATTCTTTATTTGTTTCTCCAGAAACTATAACAGAATAATGATTTCCAAGAATTTTTTTCCTCGGAGAGAGTAAATAATATTTATTTATTTTAAAATCATCATAAAATGTTGAAGATAACTTTAAAATTTAAAATAACAATAAAATATGTGATTCGTATCCATTATAGGCTATCTTGATTTAAAGAAATCTTTTTACATCAAATGAAAGTTGAACCTTCTTCAAAGAATACAAAAACTAAATATCGAAGTTTTCTTCCTGTATTGTTAAAACAAATGCTTTTCACATTGAAAATAGTTTAAAAAACATAAAATTTTATTCATTTAAAAAAAAACAGAACAATTTAGCAGTTGACAGAAATAGAATCGTTTGCTAGAAATAAATTATGTACGAAAAAATATCGTTTGCTAAAAATAAATTATGTTACAAATAATACAGTTTGCTAGAAATAAATTACACTTATACAATTCTTAAATATGAGATACATTTAATCCTGATATTTTTTCAAATGATATAACAGCATAATGATTTCAATAATCTAAACAGGAACAGGTTATATTTAATCACTAGTTTTAAATTTGATAAAGGTTTTATTCGAAAATATCAACAAAAAAAAAATCTTATCTCCGAAAGTCTACTCGAAGGCAAAAGCCTTTTCTTTTATGAATAAAACATTATCTCAAATGTTAACCGTTAAAAGATACAGAAGAAAATGATAATTTATTTTCGATCAAGATGTTCTTTTTCTTTTGTAAGGTCATCAGAAAACTCTCGCAGACCGAGTGTGAAAAATGTTCATCTGCAGTGATAGGAAAAAATAAATAAATAGATAAAAGACTAAAAGACTTCCTCGAAAAGCATAAGAAGAGGCGAAGACTATGGACGGCACTTGTTTCTCGGCCACTCACAAACAGTGGTCATCTAAATCAACTATCCAATGATGTATATTGATAAAAACGAATAGAAAACGCGAACAAGTGCAATGGGAGGGCAAGATCAATACGATAAAAACATCATTAGACACCATGAACGAGTTCTGCCTTCCACCGTTCTTTTCATCGTAACCGATGTTGAACGGTTTTTATTCCGGAAACAGGAAAAACAGGAGAGAAAGAGCAACAGCACAAAAGGGCAAGAACGAAAGTGGGAAGCAGTCACGCTATCTGATCGTCGATCTGCAGAAGATTCCTCTTCTGAAGTTCCCCGGCCTGTCAGTCCCACGTGACTGCTTTCCGAATTATGGACCCGAACTTCTGCTGCCCACCCCCCGCGGTCTTTTCTATGCATCGCTCAGGGCCTGCAGGGATTTCTGCAAAAAGGGTTAGGTAGCTCCCGGGAGAAAAAGAATGAAGAAATTAAAACAACAGATAATCCTTTTTTGCCGCTTTCTTTTGTGTTGGGGTTGGCCTTTGTCCAGAGGAAAGGGAAGTCGTCTGCATCAGGAACAGTAGAAGGGGGTCGTTTAAAAGTAAAGAGGATGTTGTAGGTTACCTTGGATAGAAAGTTACTCTGCTTTCAAAGCGTAACAACTCGCATATTTGGTATAAAAGGGATTAAAGATAAGTGCCTTAAAATATTAAAATATATTTCGCCTTATGATTACGTACAAAAATATGAAAGAGAAATTTAAACACCCGATTTTTTAGACAACACTAAGGATGGAAAGTCGGAAAACTCAGTATTAAAAACAAAAATATAACTTAGATAATACAGAAGATCACAATGTAAAATATTGTTCAAATGAAATAAGGGCTATTAATAAAAATTAAATAATAAAGTTGTTATTAAAAGTCATTACTATGGAAATAAGAATTATAGAATCAAAACTTCCAGAAATTAGATTAAAAAAATGTAAGATATGAAAAGAGCGGTGTTTTTCACAAATATATCTAATATAAACAGTAAGAAGCATTATTTAATTAAATATGATTTCAATTTGGACTTGAAAATTGTCAACAATAAAGGAGAAACGAAACAGAAAATGGAGTCAAATCTCTCATATATATAAACAACATATTATCATATAGATTGAAATGCCAGCAACGGCTGACAAATTCTAAGGGATTACTATGTTTCTTCTATTTTCAAGTATAAAATTTTAAAATTCAATCACTGAGAAATTCTGTCGATAACTTTTTGGATACATCCCTAGAAAAATGATAATGGACATTTTTTGATAGATATAGATATATATATCAAAGTTGTGTGTGTGTGTCTGTGTGTGTGTGTGTGTGTGTGTGTGTGTGTGTGTGTGTGTGTGTGTGTGTGTGTGTGTGTGTGTGTGTGTGTGTGTGTGTGTGTGTAAAAAATCTGTTAACCTGTTTTTTACTAACACTTTTTTTTTCAATTTATTCGTTATACAATACATTTTAGGTAGGACGATGCTGAAACGAAAGTAAAAATATGTAATTTGAACACTGAAGTAAATGTGAATTTTCGTGCTAATTTTAGGAAATATTAATTTGAATCCATTACACATACTAATACTGTTTAATAATTTTTAAAAGATAATAAAATGTGTAAATATACGCAGTTACAACTGTATATATTTTAAATAATACTTTTAAAATAATATACTATTTTTAATTTATGTTATAAAATACCAATATGTTAAAAAATAATATATAATATAAATATAATATATAATAAAAATATATTATAAAAATATTTTATAAAATAATATTTTAATTCATTATTTTTCTGGAAATTCCCAATAACTATTAATTATAAATACCTTCGTTCTCTGATCCAGGTCTAAATTATGATCTGGGATGGATGAATAGAATGCAAAAATGAAGTCCGCCCCGTAAAAAGGGTTGTGATGCGTGAGTAGCTAAGAAGCAGTCTTGGTCATAGATGGCGCTACTGAAAAACAAGACAGGCTCCCTTGGCTTAAAATCACTGACTTGGTCAGTGGACTTGTCTATGACAAGTGCCATTAGAAACAGCAACAGCAGCATAAATACCTTCTAAATCAAAGTCTATGCTATAAATCTGCACAAATGTTTCGAATTTCTGATAAAAAAAGAAAATATAACACCAAATGAATGATTCGCTCAACATTATCTTAATTCTTCTGCGTGATTTGCCAACTGTGATTGTCGCGTAGTAAAGCCAGGATCAAGCCAATCCCTTTACGAGACTGCCGTGCGCTTTGTTACCATCCCCATCATTTGCTAATCTGTTCTGAATTAGATGCAGTTATAATTTGATTGCACCGACATCGCAGATGATTGGAGATCTACTAGCGTTTTCACGCGAATTATGTACGTATAGATATTGTGAGATGCATCACACACCAAATTAACCACCCATTATTGTTTCTGAACGTTACATTACTTATTTTTCAATACAGTTGCATTTTCTTTACTATTTTAAAATTTTTATGATTTATGATAAATTAAGATTAATTATCTTTACATTCATTAAAAAATTCTTTAAAAGAGTGTTGAAATATGAAATGAAAACAGTTTAAATTAATATCATATATCAGATAGAACTTTTACTTTATCAAAGTGCATATCTTTAACATATAAATTATACTACTGATAAAGTTTATATTATACTAATAAAACTCTCTCTTTCTCTCTGCGTGAATGTGTGTGTGTGTGTGTGTGGTATAGCTAGGATTGTTTGATCTGAAGCTAGCAAAGATCGTGGAAATTTCAGTTTATTAAAAATTAACGTTTAGTTTAATACTTTGCTAAGGCAATTCCTGAAAATGTAAGTTCACAAAAATAAATTTTAGACTTAGATTTTTTTTAATTATTTTAATTTTATGATGGCGAAATTTCTTATTAAATTTTGAAAATATTTAAAACTATTTTTTTGTTTATTTTTAACTATAGTTTTTGTATTTGCAACGATATTCAAACCGTTTTGCGCAGTTTCTTCAAACTTAATTGCGCTATTTTCTTTCATTCTTGAAATATGTTGGAAAATCATTTAGCTCATTATCCAACCATTTAATATCAGGAAAAAGAAAGAAAAATTACAATTCAGGAAAAGAAATGAGTAGTTTAAAAGTACATAGTAATTTTTAATAGGACTATGATATCATAAACTTTTACTCCATTAAGGTGGATCTTGTATACAATATTCAGAACAGGTGCAAGACCATTATAATGGCGTAGCTTTAATGTCTGTCAAAACTTAATAATTAAACTGAAGACGAAGAAATAATAAACATTAAGCTTTGCAAGAAAAAATTTAATTGAAACTAGGTGCAACCGATATTATTAAAATTAGCTCATCGCCGAAGGCAGATAGTGCTTAATATAGGTTCACTGACAGTATTTGGGAACAATGGTTACAGAATATGTGCCTTCTTTAAGGCACTTTAGAAGCGCTTATTTTTCTTTCTGTCTCTTCTCAGTATTATTTCATAATATAATGCATTGAATTTTATCCAAAGGAAAGCCTTCCATGCTGTCCTTTCTCAATTCTTGCAAACTACCTTCATTTTCTATATATTCCCTAAATCTTCCAATATCTCCGCATTGGTCTCCGCATTGGTCATACTCGTTATACACATAAACACCTTTTATTCGGCGATCGAGCTCCTTTCTGCTCTAGATGCCAAGTGATTTTAACCGTCCTTCATCTTTTAATAGAGTGTCCTAATTTTAATCATCATCGTTTACGTTTTTTCTGTACTTCAACAGTGGACATGAAAAAGCTCGTGGGGGAACGTCCCCACAAAAACCTTTTTAAATTTTTAAAAGAAATTGGCTTTTACAATTTTATTTGACATTTTAATTTGTTACCAATTTTTACAATGTTTGTAGATATGACCTTGCAATTTTTTAATCAGTTTTTAATTCTACAGAACCTTGCATAAAAACCACCTTATATATTTTAACCATACGACTGGCGCAGTATAGTCAAATTTGGCTCTTGCGCCACTAAATCCCACTATCCATCCATCCATCCATCCAATATCTGTATTTGTTTCAAGCTTTTCTAAACTGTCAGCCTAGCTTATAGGTGTAAGAAATGCACCTCTTGAAATTTCCACCTAAAAACAAAAGTTAAAGAACTTAGATTATAGGTTTCTAATACATATTTCCACTGCAAACGATAAAAATAATATTAATCCTACGAAAACATAGAAGAAAATATGTATGATTGGATGAAATCACCAAAACACAGACTTTTCCGTCAAAATTGTCAGAGCTTTGAATATTGAGTAAATCAAAGAGAAAACACTGGTGAAAGTACATTACAACTCCATACGTTGTTCATTTTATTAGAAAATAATACTGCAGGTATTTGAAACAATAAAACTTGTAAAAATAAAACCTGATTTTTAAATTGAAATGATGCAAAACCAACAAAAGAAAAATGATGAGCAAAAATTGATTTAGAAGCATAGCAATGCCTCTTAACATTACATATAAAGATACAAACGTCTTTGAAAAAACTAATTATTCATTTGTTTAATATCCACCGTACTTGCTTATCTCCTCATTTACTGTTTCCCAAGTGTTTCCAATGTTAAAACGATAAATGGAAAGATATCTTTTTTCGAAATCTGAAAAAAATCATTCAAAATGCAGAAAGATATGTGTAGAAATTTTCAAAAAATGGGCCTGAGAAATGTTTCCAAGAGTTGTATGAACCTCTGGCAAGTTCTGAAATGCAAAAGCAATCTACTGTCATGGCAGTAATACTAAAATATGTGCAACTTCACTAAAATCTTTTCTTATTTCATTTGGGAACTTACAAGTAAAAAATTAAAAAATAATAATAAAATAAAGAATAAATAATAATATTAATATAAATTTCTTATATATTTGTTCGAAAAATCAAGATTATATGATTCTGATTAAAGATTTCTGCATAGGAAAATTAAGATTAAAACGAATTCAATATAAATCTCCTGAAAACTATTTATCTATTGAGCATTTGTCTTTTGCTTCAGATTACGAAAGTAATACGAAAAAGTAAACCATCCATTATTATTTATTTCAGTCTAAGGATTTTACTTTCGAATTCGATCTGAGTTTGCGATAAACTTTCTAATGGCTTAAAAGCGAAAACTGAAAACACTTTTCAAGCAGTGCTTGTAGCGAAGTTTCGTACATATAAATTTAATCTAAATTTACTTTGAAGTTGTTAAGACAGAAATGTTTGGAAACGAGAACTGGAAAACTTTTCATTATGAATATAAAGGTAGGACATAAGGAAAATTCGCAGGAATCAAACAGTCTACAAGATTCTTTAATAATTATTTTCCTTATTTGCAAATGCCTGCTGGCAGAATCTATCTCAAATATCAAACCAAGAAATGCTCCCTATTCAAAATTTAAAAAACAATCAGAATATAGAAGTAAAAAAAGTTAAATGTTTGAGAAGACTGGCAATTAAATTAATAATTGTAATATTTTAAGTATATATTTATTCATATAAAAGTCTTCAACTTCAAAAGCATTTAAATACTATTTTCGGATTGAATGTATATATATTTACATTATTAAAACACAAGAGGAAAATTAAAAAAGGCTTTTACTAACAAAATGAAATTTTAATCTTTTTTCTAAGTTTAAAGCCTTATTCTCTAAATATTTTAAAAGAAATATTGAATGTTCTTAATGTTCAAAACATAAATTTATTTCAACCTTATTTTGCATTATTAATTTAATATATTGGCAAATGCCTAAGATTATTTTATATGAATTAAATATTTTTGAATTAAACGTTCATTTCAGGAAATAATTTTCATTTTTTAAATGTAGCTTAGCATTTTGCTTAAAAAGAAAGGTTTTTAAGATAAGATTTTAATTCCTTTATATTTCGTTTAAACTTAATTTGAGGATTTTATGTAATCATGAAATGGATTTTGTTTTCGAAAAAATTACAATATTAATCTCATACAGATATTTATATATGCAAAACAGAAAATGTGTGTATCTATCTGTAGTAAGAATTCCTTCAAAATGATGAGCAATGAAGGAACGAAATTTTCTAATGCCATTCTGAGGTTAATTGTTTTTTCTTTGCTTTTAAAAATATTTACTGCTTAATGATAATAATTCTTCCAAAATGTTGGCATGTTTGGCCTGTTATTAAGTGATCACTTCTGAAAGAGATATGTTGCAAAAATGATTTATAAAGCCGGCGTCCTGGCATAGGGTAGCGTGATCTGGGCGTCCTGGGTTCGAGTCCCGGTTCGGGCATGGTTGTTCTTCCTGTTCTATCTATGAGATGTGTGAATGTGCCCCCCTGTAAAAAGGGGTTGTGCAAGCGAATGTGATGCGTGAGTAGCTAAGACCTACTCTTGGCCCTAGTTGGCGCTTCTAAAATAAGAGACGCTCCCTTGGCTTAAAATCACTGACTTCGTCAGCGAGCTTGTCCATGGCAAGTGCCATTATAAACAACAACAACAATGATTTATAAAGGATCTTAAAATGCACAAAAATCATGATTCCTGCAAAATTAGTTAAGTAACAGATCTGACAATATGAACTACATGTTGCGCAGACATGCAAAATTTATAATTCTTTGTCAATATGTAAGGTGATTCCAAGCCATTTTGTTTCATTTTTACAAAAAGCTGAAAATTTGATGGTCATAAAAGAAGTGGGGAATCAAAGACTTGTCAAGAAACATCATATTTATTCGGTCTTTATCTCCCACTTTAACTAAAATTGAATTAGTAATAAGCATGACAATATTTTGTAACACTATTTATTTTATTCGCCTGATAGTATTTTGTGAGAAAGGAAATTAAAAACATAAGGCTGATTACTCAGATCGTTCTTACTTTCCTCTGAATTTTTCAGCTTATTATTTTTTTTTTTTTTGTTTGAAACGTTATTTTGTAATAAAGTTAATTTGTTTTTATATCATCATCACTTTAATATTAAATGTATATCATACTGCTGCAACCATAATATTTAACAAAATCACTGTATAATTATATTTTTTTCTATTCTATAAATATTATATTTAATTTAACTATATATAATAATTTTAATTTAAATTAGCATACTTTTTGAAAATCGATATCCAATCATATTAGTTATTAAGTATATTCTTTTGTTAAATCTTTCAAAAATTACCGTTTATCTAAAACCAAAATTTCAATTAGAATACTGTTCTTTTACAGCTATCTTTAAAATTTTATTGATTTAATTGAATCATAACTATTTAAAATATGGCCAAATCAGCTGCTTGTCAAAAGCGGAATTATTCTAAAATTTAAATCAGCAACTAAATGAATTCACATCTGCGGCGCATATCATTAGAATATTTCTGTTGAATTTATGGAATTTTTGAATTGTTGTTTGTTGAATTTTTCAAAGCAAATATTTTTATTTTCACTTTCTTCAACAAGAGGCTAAAAACAATGTTAACTCCTAGATTTAAATGAGTTTCTAATGATAGATTAAAAAATAGTTATAATAAAATAAATAATCAACCGGAATTAATTCCGAGAAAGTAGGGTAATAAAGTTATTATAGCATAAGTCAAAGTATCAATAAATAGTTTTATATTATTCATATCAATAAACCAAGACCAGGGTCACTAAAAATATATACTCACTCTAGCCTTGTGATGCTAAATTCAAAGGATGCTACATTCAGGAGGACAAAACTCCTGTCACTGGAGTGTTGAGGGTCAAGAATGTGTTTCCTTTTATCTACCTGGTCAAAAAGTAGAAATCCGCCCAAAAATAAATGAAGACCACCAAATGTAATGAGATTCTAATTCTTTCAAATAAAAGACATGTTAGTCTAGCTAAACTAAACTAAATTATGAAAATCATTTTTTTACAATGAATGCTTACCCATGAATATGTCTTTTTATTTTATTAAAATTATTATTTATTTTATTTTATTTTTATTATTTTATTTTATTATTATTATTTTATTTTATTGTTATTATTTTATTATTCGTTTTTATAAAAAAGATATCAGTTGTTTGTTTGATTTCCAGTTCTACCGAAACGTGGGCCAACTATTTTGGGAGCCAAGCCGAGATATTCTATAGCAGATGACCTGAACGTCACTTGTATGTCTGCTCCCTCCAAGCCACCATCTTTTTTGCAGTGGTTCGTCAACGATAAAGAAGTAAGTAATTGAGATATTCTTACGCTATTATTCTATGCGATATTCTTACGCATTTCATTTAATTTTCATGTATAAGTTATGCAAAAAAGATACATAATGATCTAAGGCGCAACATTTCATTTACCTTTTAATTACAAATTGTGAAAAGTTTTGGGGGTAAACATACTAAGTAAAATAATTAGGATATGTTATATATTTATGATAGGATATATTTATGTGGTGAATTATGTGGTTAGTTAAGGTGCCAGAAGGCGCCTTAGATATGAGGATGAGATGGTTGGTTCTCGCCACTCGGGTTTGAACAGAAATGTTAGGAGTCGATTACTTCCTACCGATGACTGAACGTACCGTACTTCCTACGGGAGGGGTTGTACCGAGACCTGTCATGACCCTTAGGTCTCAACTTTAGTTCCCGCCAGTGTTGCTGTCGGGGCGGTCCGGTGAATCAGATAAATCCGTGTCCCTTACTGGCGAGTCAGATTAGCCGGTTATGGTTAAGTGCTCTTTGAATAATTAATTAATTTTTAGAAATGTTTGCAAATTAATTTATTTTAATCAATATGCTGATATTTGTCTACGAAAGTATGCTTAAAATACACATGTGAAGCATTTGGAGTTATAGATCTCCCATAAGGGTCAATTTCAAATCAGGTTGCTTCTGAGCAACAGTACCAAATAAACGGTTAAAACAGGAAATATAATTTATTTGAAAAACTTTCATTATCTTAATTTTCGATTCGTGCGAAGAACCGTCGTGTAAGCAGGTCTGGAGTATGTTAAATCCACACCAGCAGAAGGGCCAACCGTCCTCTCGCTGGTGTGGTATGGAAGTTTAGATAGGGCTGCCAGCTCAGTTGTCGTCCTCTCCAAACCGTGAACCGTCCTCTTTACCATGGTTCAAAATTACTAGGTCCATCCCAAAATAGCCATAGTGTTTCTTTAAACCGGGACATTAATATAACTAAACTAAGCTAAAACCTTAACTAAACATAAACCTAAACTTATCTTAATTAGAATGTACTTTAATTCTCATTTTGTCCTTTAATTGGCGTGCTTATTTGTCCTTGAATAATGATATTTTCATAAGCAGCTCGACTCACGATGCATATTTTGGAATACTGTAGGTAATGTTTTAAAACCATTACCTGTATGATGTTAATCATTGAAGTTATTAATTACATATTTTCCTGCAAGACGCGTTGGAGCATCTGAAATATCATTCTATGATCATTACTATCGCTTTATTTCATAATGGATTTCTATTCCATTTATTCACAATGGCAAACTAACCCAGAATTTGTAGAATCTCTGATTTCGACTTGAGAAATCCGACATCAGTTATTAAACCAAAGATTTATTGACACAAATCACATAATTATGTCATGTTTTGCTAGCAGCCTTTCATGACCAGCATTTTCTCCATTTAAAAGGCCAATTTTCACTTCAATTGAATCTCATTCAGAATTTGATATTTACGGTTCCTATATACAATGATATTCTAACAAAGCATTTCTGAACTGCAAATTATGATAGATATTTAAAAATCAAGACAAAATATCAAGTTAATCTATCATTATAATAATAAGGAGCATTTTGCATCCAACTGTATGCTAACTAGTTTAAAACATGTCGATAAAAATAATTAAAAATAACAATCACAATTATTCAATTTACAGATTCAGATTACAGATTTCAACATGTCTCAGAAAGGAAATATTCTTCAAGACTTTTCTAGAAACTATAACAAATTAGCAGAATTTTCAGAATTATTCCTTTTTCGTTGCTTTAACAATAAAAATGGTATAGATTTCTTTCAAATAATGGAAAGTGTTGTTAAAAACGAAATATCATTTCTTTTTTCTTTAATTTAGTAAAATTGGAGAAAAAAAGATTGGAAGTCAACTAAATTGTAATCTTTGTAAAGATGTCAAATATGTAATTTGAAATGGCCCTTGCAAATGCTTTTTATAGTTCATATCAAAAAATGCTAAATTTTGCTTCTTTTTCAACTACAGGATACATAGTTGGATTTTAAAAATTCTATTTAAAAATAGCTTTAAATTATACTTGCCTACACCTTGTAGTTCTAAATCCTGGGGTTTTATCTAATGAGCGCCTTTTCTTTACTCTTGGTAATATCTGCAATGAATGAATTATGATTAAACAGATAATAAATAATTAAATATACAAGTGCATGTTATTAGACAGTATATTTATGCGTTAAATATTGTTAGCAGTTCGTTTAATAATTAATCGGGTTATGAATTTAATTATGAAGTATCAAAATTTTGTAAGAGATTGTGATTGTATCTTTAGCACCTAAAGAGAAAAAGCATTCAATAAAAATAATTTTGAAAATTGCCGTGAAAAAGTTTTTGGGGACTTTAAAATGTATCATTCTTGTTCAGAAACGTTTTGAATAGCACTATTTTGAATCGAAATCAAAAGTGAAAACACAAATTCTTCACGGATAATGTAGCACTCTGCTCTCATTTTAATATATCTAAAAATAAAATTTTGCAGGCGCTGTTTACAAGAAAGATATTTAGAACTCTAGAATATTAGTACTAACATTTGACTGGCTTTCTTAGTACGTATGATTTGGTGACAAAACTTTAGAATTGTTTGCGTATGGATATGAAGCTATTGGAGCGCTTCGATTTTATTTTAGAAATCAGAATTGGACTATTCACAGCTTATTTCGGAGAAACACTTTATATTATGGCAAATTGTCCATATGATTTCTACAAAAATTTCTAAAATGTATTTAATAATATCTTACCACCGAGTTCAGATGTTTTAGAATTATATGAAATATTTTAGGAGGAAGTATATATCTTCGTAAACTCACAGTATTATAAAAGCGAAATTACAAAAAAAAATGTATATTTAAAGAAAAATCTAAATTAAGTTTAAACGAAGAAAATGGGTTCGATATTGCGAATCTATCTCACAAGTAGCATTTTTACATTTTATTATACTAATTATACTTAGATAAAAGATTATAATCTTTAAAAATTTCAATATCGGTTGTTTGATAATCACGACACATTTTTAAAAAAGTCCTTTTGAAATAATATTTTTTGGTAGCCTTTCTGAACATGCTTATTTCAACATAATAAATCAAAAACGTAATAAAACAGATATATGAAATCTATTACGTGATCTTATACTAAAATTATATATCTCTTTTAACTTTTGGGCAGTATTGTTTGGCGAGTAGATGCATCTTTCCTGAGCATATAAGAAATCTCTAAAGTGCCATAAAACTACTCATATACGCTATATTTAATGACATATTTTTAAAGCAAAGTATTGAATAAAATCATTAAATTAATATTTGTTTTATTTATTTGCTTACACATCGCCTCTTATATCCCACAAATATAATTTACAGGTTTATATTCATTGCATTTATTTGCACACACTTTATTGCTCCTTTATAGTGAAATTATTTGAAAAGAAAATAATTTCACTTTCTGCATATAAAAAAGAATCTATTTGTTTTACCCTCTTCAATATCCTTTCCGATTTTTGTCATATATTTTAGTATTATCATATATAATATTTCTAAATCAACAAGTAATAGAGTTAAACAAGTAATCTGTTAAAGATTTAACTTCTATTTCTTATTCTTCTTTTTTCACAATGTTGGTCTTTCGTATGATTTTTCTTTTATTTCGAAAACGCAAATTCATTCTGACCATATTTACAAATACTTATAAGTGAAATATAATATATCTCTTTATATGATGATGTATTCCCTTTATGTTACAAAGAAAAATAATATGAAGATGGTAATGTTTACAAAGGAACAAATTTTGAAATTCTTATAAAATATGTTTGCGAAGCAAGGTACCTATAAATATTCTAAATTTCTATTAAAACGCATTGTCTGTCTGTAAGGAAATCAGTTCTAGAATCTTCCTTTTTTTATCCATATCTTATTTCAACGTGGTAAGACTTTGGAAATAACTATGAAAAAGGTCCAGATTATTCTTTCATTTCCCTCTGCGCTGCAATCTTCTTTTGTAGGCGAGCCTTCACAAAAAATTCTTTATTTGACATATTCATCCATCGAGCTTCCCGCTATGAAATGTCAGAGAAATACTTTAAGCCCATACACAAACAAATATAGCGATATAAGCCAAAAAAACGACTACATTTTCTACTAAGAACAAATTTGATTCCTCTAGTTCTTGAGTGGCAGACAAGGAAAGGATATACGATTTCAGGAGCTGACGCAGTATGAAAATGTCTAGTATGGTCAATATTTATATTACATAAATTTAAATATTGTGTTCCATATATCTAGTTATATGTATCACACTAACTACAGAAAAAACGAAGTAGTCTATGAAACGAAAATGTAAATAGCTTTGATACTAGAAAAGTAGTATTAAAATCATTTTTCCAGTAAAAAAGTGAACTTGCCAGTAGATGATATTAAAATGTCTATTGGTATTCGAAGACTTTTAGATGTGAGTGGTTATACATTTAAAAAAACAATATATTTGTTTTTAACTTTTTTGTATACAAAGACATTTTAATCGTCAAATCCAACCTCGGAAATCTGATTAATCGTCATGTTCCTGAGAACTTCTCGGGGCTGAAAAGTCCATTTTCGGAATAATGTCTGTCTATTTGTGAATGCTATCACTCAAAAATTGGAGTGATTTTCAATAATTAATTTGAAAGGTGGTCTTTACAATACTGTACGTATGTATAAAATTCCATTAATATATATACAATTAATCATAAGAACAAAATGATATAAAATTGGAATTCAGCATGTGATTTTTTTCGCCAGAATTGTAGGTTTGTAATGAATTTTAACGGTAGTCAATTAAAGGAAAGATGTCGAAATTTATATCTGATTTTACCAATCATATTACAAACCTGTACATAAAAGTAATCAAAATATGAAAGGATGCTTCAGGCGGATATAACTGAAACTGCGTATGATACATCTCATTCAAAATTCCTCTCGGCAAGTTGGAAGGCAAATGTTGATTCCTTTACATCTAAGTTACTATCTGGAAACTTGCTGATGTTAGAAACAGTCAAAATTAGGGTCAAAAAATCACATTTTAGACCCTAACTTCTAAGATATTGCATTAATCGAAAAACTTTATATGCAAAAGTTATTCATTTTAATGAGGCGCTAATTTGGCTGATTGGATTTATTTTTCTATCTTCAATATTAAGGAAGTTACAGCGAAATGAAAATTTCAACCCCACACCTTTTCCACCCACTTTGATGTAGATGCGCCAATCACGAATTCATTCGGGATTTTTAAATTTCTAACATATTCTAATTCAGTTAGATTCCAAGCCAAATTACTCTAATTATCTTTAGAACTGAGGAAATTTTCTCGGTCTTGAGATGGTCTTAGGTCTTGAGATGAGAAACATTACAATAGGTAGGAATCTACCTAATGCTTTAACTCTGCAAGTTAAACATATGCACCTACAAAAGGATCACTTGGAAAAGGCCATAAAAGATTATTTAAAATTTATATATTTATAATTATCTGCCTTTTTATTGCATGATTTGGTGAATTATATTTTTCTTTACTTAGACTTCAGAAATTTCTGCTCACCAATGTTAGCATTCAATTCAGTGTTAAGGCTCTGTCATTCATTCGAGGGGTAACTTAGACTAGACAACAATGTGAAGATAGCGATCTAAGCATAATATCAGCATTTTTGCTGATAGTTGTTTGAGAAGACTGGTAAAAATATAAATAATATTATTTTTGGACTGTAGAGCTTAGAGGATTTCATTAACAGACACCTTATGTACGTGCTGGGATAACCCTATCAGTTTGGTTATGTTAGAATTTTGTTGTATCTGGTGTACTTTATTATATTGATTACAATATTGATCAATATAATAAACAATACTGATTACAATATTGGATGACTACTTATGATTTTAAACAATCAAATGCAAATCTCACTATGAAATAAAGCGATCATTGAAGAGGGTATAAATTCACGAGTGAAGAATATTTTAAGTAACAATTCTTATGCAAAGTATAAATACCGAATCTCTGATTAATATTCTACAGGCTCAATGTCTCTCGTCGAATATTTCCAATTATTTTGCTTCATGTGAAAAAATTTCAGTAATTTGAAATAAATAAAAGAGACCAAGAAAGATTGAACCAGGTTTCTATTGTTCTAATAGAATACAATATTATTAAAATATTATTATGATCATATAATTAATGGAACTGTTGACTTTCTAGCTATTAAACTGAATCTTGTAAAAAGTACATTATAATTTTTCCAAAACCAAAATAGTTAAAAAGACTGAATGTGAATTCTTGTACATGTCATAGGGACGCGCTATTGTGGCACTGATCATATAAATCTAAATATACTGCATTATTTGCTTTTTATTCTCAAAGCATGCGGGGCAATGACAGTAAAATACATCCTAAGTATCAAACAACTCTAGTATTGATAAGGTTAGGTTATGGTAATAGTGAGATTATAGTTGCAACAAGTATAACATGGATCAAATTAATTTATCAAATGCTGCATTAATATTGTTACGAAAAACTCTGCCTAGTGGTGTATAGTGTAAAATCTACAGGCTTAACAACAAATAACGATCTCAATCGATATATCATCAAAATCCTTTCACTTCATGAAACTTTCATTTTTATCGTCACATTTGCCAAGGCATCCATTCAGCTGCCTAGTTACCTGTAAAACTCTCTTTCTTACTATAAAACTAGCTGCTAAGGGAAGCAATTTACAAATACACAGCAGTATCGCCGTGTTACATTAAATTATTTTTATGATTGTGTTTGGTATTATCGAAGCTCTAAGGAATCGTAATTAACTTTGGCATCAGGCAGATGCTACACATATATTTTCTGAGAGCACTAAAATTTTATGAAATGAAGTGCGAGTCACCAAGAAATGAAAGTTTCGTAATAAATACAATTGTTTTGAATTAGGCAGAATTGCGTTAGCCTATTTGCATTATTTATGTCTTCATTGGTATGGTCTAAAAACACAAAAAGCATCCAGACCTCACAAGTATTTATTCGTATCCTTTATCTAATCAAAATGTACTCGTCTGACTATACGGTATTCTTACGTCATACCTCTTCTTAACTAGCAATAATCCGAGAAAAAGCATTTCTTATTCTCGATATCTAATTGGCAATAAATCGTACATCTAGCATTCTTCATTTTTTTATTAATCGCATTCGTTTATAATAGACAAGACACACATAACTGTAATTGTAAATTATTCTTCTAATGCTGAAAGTCCTACGACAAAGGATATTAACAAAAATTTTCAGTAGATTTTTCTTATTATTTTTGCTTGATGTATATAAAAAAGAAAAATTTGTCTTCACGGCAACATTTTTTCTGTGAGCGTTTCATCATAACATAATTACAATTGCATGATGATGTTTTCCAGTAAATATTCGTAATATCTCATAACACTTGTCAGGTTTTAAAATAAATTTTATATTGCAATACATCCATACATAAGTATAAGAAATTTTTCTCTGCTTATAAATTGTATCTCTAAAAACACCATGAATGAAAAATCTAATGCAAACATTGAAGTGAGAACAAATCGAGTTCTACTCATAAGATATACGATATGTTTACAAAAAATATACAAATCAAATAAATCATCTAGCTATACTGGTCAGATAAATAGATACCATTAACTTCGATTTTGATACAAAAATACTCCAGAAATTTCGCCATCTGTTACAAAACATCGGAGGAAAAAAAAACTTCTATTTTTTTTTTCTGTTGCAAATCGTGATAAATTTTGGATACCTTCTTGAATTAAAAGATATCATCATTTGTGTTATTTATCATTACTGGCGTTTATTTCACTCGAATAATTTTACTGCTAATAAAAAGAAATAAGTTATATGTTCTAATGTTGATTATGTTATTAAGTGAACAAAATTCTACATCCTTATAATAGTCCTGATAACAGTGTAAAAATTTTTGATGGAATTTTTTGTGATTAATTAATCAAATCCGAATTTTGGAATTTCAAACAGAAGAAAGTTGATTGTTAATTCAGGAAGAAAATATTCTTCTTCTTCTTCATTTTCATTATGTTACAGATAAAAGAAAAGTTTAATTTTGGATTTTATGATTGTATTTACACTTCAATAATTTTTCTCATAGAGCAATGCATAAGAAGTATGTGGTTAAAATTATAAAGTCAAAATTTGACTTTTATTGGACGTAATTTTGAATACTTTTGAATTCTGATTTTATCTTTGATATTTTTTGTTTAGCTTCTATATATATTGGCATCGCCCCATGAAAATTAGAGATCATTCTTTTTTCTCAATTTCGGTAGTTTTGCTTTTGATCGTTATTTTTTATTTGTTCTATTTAATCTTTGATTTTTGTTATTTTTTTATATATTGGTCACTTATTGTTGATGGTTTAATAAATCTGACTGTGCTGTACAGAGACAGGTTGTTCCTATTTTAAATCAAACTACAAGCTTGATTAAAGACTTATTTCTTTGATATAACGGATGAACTTTTTTTATTTTGGTTTATTTTTTTCTCATTACCGATCATTTGGTTGCAGTTTTTTTATTCATTGATTAGCCGTCTTTGGTGGCATATTGGTTCTCCAGGTATATTGTTTATATTTAATTTCCGTTAAATAGTTTAGATGTAACTTCATGTCCATGATTCTCATATATTAAAGTTATGGTATTTTAAGGATTTCATACACTCAATTCATAAAATATATGAATCGTCCTAATGGTGATCAATCCCATAACATCACAAAACTATTAAAAACGTAAATGTGTGATTCATCCGCCTTCTAAATTTTACTATATTGCATAGGTTCATCTTTTTATTCTTTCATAAACTATGCAAATAATAAACAAAATCCTTCTTCTTTAGCTTTCGACTATGGAAAAAAAATCAGGGAACTAAATATCTGATTAAACAATGAAAACATATTGAATTTTAGAACATGAATGTAATTTAACTTTTGAAATTAGGAAAACAAATATTTTTTAAATTCAAACATTCTAGAAAAATTTTCACCACTATTTATTAGCTATTATTAAAAACGCAGTGATATTTTTAGAAGCTATCGGAGAAACTAACACACAAAAATCGATAGTTTTTAAGAAATTTAAATATTGATTAAAATTTCTCACATCGCTCTGAGGTGCATATTGCCATCCTACAGGGTATATATGTACTAAATGCCTTAGTTGTAAGTCAAATAGTCTAGCCTGTGAAGCGTCAACACACATTCGCACATTTGTCTTTATTAATCGTAGAGATTAAGGAAATAGAACTATAGTAATCTATTTCTTAAAATCTGTATTCAAACTTTACGTTTCTGTGCTTTTTCCCATGCCATCTGTTTCGCTTCAACGCATATAGCACTATCTAAGAATTTTAATCATTTCCATTCCTCATCCTTAACAACCCACGTCATATTTTCTCTCCTTTCAATTTACAATTTCTTCTTAGTGCTGCAGTTTTCATTCAGCAATACAATTTAAAGCCCACAGTCAACGAACTCTATAATATAGATAGCGGTGTTCATCTCTATAGGCTGTGAAATCCCGTTGCGTTTCTTCACCACATTATTACTTTTATACAAAGAATAAGAAATATTGCTTTACACACACGCACATATATACATATATATTTTCTAATAAAATATGTATAAACTTAAATATATATATATATATATATATATATATATATATATATATATATATATATATATATATATATATATATATATATATATATATATATATATATATATATATATATAGTATAACATCAATATAATATATAGATAAACACTATTTCACTTAATTTTTACTTAAAGTAACATTTGTTTGAAATATCATCAAGAAACAAGAAATTTCATTCCTGAGTTTTTAGAAGAAAGAGACAAAACATTTATCTTCTGTGCATTAAATTTAAAGTTAATAAAACAGCGCTTGAAAGATCTTGATAAGTGTACTCATGATTTCCATTCATAAGACAAAAATGCACGCAACAAGTACAGATAAACTTAAAAGCTGAGTATTTTTATTCTAACCAAACCAGACTGCTCATAAACGATCTTCATTAGGTATACTCCCTGTAAGAAACTATAGCAGTAGTAATCATTAGATTTCATAAAAGAGATTAGAGATTTAGTAGATGGCATAAAGAGAACATGTTAGATTAGACATCTAAGCAGATATGGAATTAAAGAAGAATGACAATACTATTAGAAGAAAGCTCATAACAAATCAATTTTTTTTAAAAAAAAAGTTGAATTCAATCGAATAAAAGATGATTTTTTCCTCAAAAAAATCTCTACAGGACATATGATTTGTAGAATTCACCAAGCAACAAATTTTAGTAAAAACGACATATCTCAATGTTGTAAGACAATGGAAATGGTTTATCACCTCATTAAAGAATATAAATTTTGGTGGGAAAAAAAATTAAAAGGCCGAATAAAGGGGTTCATCTTTTCATTTAAAGAAATCGTGTATATCCTTGTTTCCTTGGATAAGTAATTTTTCACCAACGTGGGCTAAAACAACACTAATTATCTTTATATACAGTGAAAATTTTATCTTTGAAGTATTTTCAATTGTGCCGAAGACCTACTGACAAAGATCTTCATAAAGAACTTGTTCTACTGCATGATGATTCGGAAAACTTTAAACTGAAGGAGTTGATCGATTGTCATCAACTGATCTTTTTGATTACTTAAGGGTTACCATTGTGTTCTAATATTGCGTGGTGATTCTGCGTTGTAATGTGCTTTGAAAGATAAGAGGGAAAAAAGAGTATTTAAAGGGTATTTCATTAACTTGATAGAGCAAAAAACCTAGATATTATTTCAATTGGTTATGAATATTTTTTGTCTGCCATACTCTTAAAAATTATATTTATTTACTTATTAACATGATTGCGAGTATGTTATAATTAGGTTGTAATGTATGCATACAAGTTTATGTGAATGTGAACGTTTTCGTCGACACATAAATGGCTGTAAACAATTCATGATAATTTGATGACATGATGATTCATGATGATTTGATGATTCATGATAATTTGATGACAATTTACTGTTTGAATCTACAAAGACCGTATGAATGGAGAATGTCAAACAAAAAATTTTTGATGTGGAAAAAAAATTAATTAATTCGTTTCTATTTTATTATCTTCATTTCTTATTTTAATTAAAATTGTGTAAATTTAATAGACTGACATTATGTTTTCTAGTTAATTGAAATGTTTTAATCGAAAAAATTTATTAAGGAAAAGTTTTTTTAAAAATTTTGTAATCTTAATCTAATCTTAATTTTCCGCGTTGATGAAAGCAATATTTCCTTATTAACTGACATATAGGGGCCAATAAACAAAAGCTAACGTACTATTTCTTTCCAGCGCATGAAATATCTAAAAAAAAATCTATTACTCTAATCGAAATAATCAAATATGCGCCCAAATGCATGTTCACCTGCGATATTTTCTCTTTTTAATATAGTAACAAATTCGTTTTAAATAACTTTTTTATTTTATTGTTCTAATTTTCCCATTTGTTTAATAATGGTGTTTCAATTTCCGTAATTGTTCTAATGTTTTATATTTAACCATTTGTGGAAAACAGCAGCCGAATAACAAACATTTTTCGAGCTAAAAGGTGTAAAAAACAATTCGCCATTTTAGCCCACATTGTCGTTTCCTCTTTCTGCCAAATAAACAGCGCTATTGTGTATTTTTAGAGGGAGGGGGCAAGAACGAAAAAAAAGTGGCAATTCAGCGATTTAAATGCGCATTCTCAGCACAAAGGAGTGCGCCCACTTTTTGCTTCTGTTTATTCTTTGTAAATATTTCTTACCGAATTGTTTTATTTCTTTAAAAATGTCCCTCTGGAGGATATTCAAGCGCGAACTGACTATCCTGCGCGGACCAATGGTTTCCTACCTTTCGGCTATATTGCTAAGTTTTTCAATCCTCCCCCCTCCAGGATTTCAACTTTTTTCAACTTCTCGAAATATTATTTTGAATATTTTCGGTCACATTTCTGACTGGAATTCGTTTAAAAGAAGAAGATAGACGTAGAACTGAAAACACAAAATTGAATTTCTGCTTGATGGAGCCAATATTTTTTGCCTGGGGAGAAAGGCCAACGTTGATCGCGTTTTGTTTTTTACTGTTACAAGATTCTCTCGCTCTTTCTTTTTTTATTATCTCGATTTCCATTGTTTTGAATTCTTGCTATTGATAGGTAGAGATACCGTTCTTCTCTCCCCCCCCCTCCTCCTGAAAAACTTATATAAGGCTTTCGTCTCTATTTCATTTTCTTTTGCCGGAGAAAATTGCTTAAAAATGGAATTTGCAAAAATTACTTTTCTTTCTCAAGCACTGCACGTAAAATGTCTACCACTTACTCGCAATTTCTTTTCTTTAGTTTTGCTTTTCTTTAACTATCTGTTTGGAAACATAGAAATAAAACTTATTCGGCTGCCTCCACTTTAAAAAATAAAAAGAATTGCTC
This sequence comes from Argiope bruennichi, assembly GCF_947563725.1. Taxonomy (NCBI): domain Eukaryota; kingdom Metazoa; phylum Arthropoda; class Arachnida; order Araneae; family Araneidae; genus Argiope; species Argiope bruennichi. The sequence goes on along the minus strand of NC_079152.1, from coordinate 93,231,872 downwards.
CTATAGTAATTGGTTTAAACAAAATACATTAGTATGATTATTGTATACGGAAGTCAGATAAATTTTCCAATATAAATGTACATGGCAACAGTTAATGATACAATTACTTACTACAAAAAGAAATTTATTCTGTTTTCTTCCCTCTCGAATACGAAATATACAAAAAGGAAATATTGGAATCGTCAAAAAATAATCTCACGAGATTTTGAGGAATTTCTGTGTTTCAGATCTCCTTGAGTTTGAAAAAAGCATTTTCGTCATTATATCTATCCTCAAACGTTTTGTGCTCAAATATGTCTTGACCTAAATGGAGGGAATTTAGTATATGGACTTATAAACAAATGTGTCTATCTGTTAATTAATTAATTTAATGTTAATTTTTTTATTTAATAAACTAATTACTGTTAATTAATTTATATATTAAACTAAATTAATTTTCAAATTCATCTATCTAACGATTTAATTTTTCTCACCAATTCTATCAAAATTTGAGCGAAATCTATTCAAAGGAAGTCGGTTCTAGCTTTTGAAAGAAAAGTGAATTATGTATCTACAAAACCTAAAGGGCTCTATAAATAAAATTTAATACATAGATTTATATTTAATTGGTAGGCATGTATCAAATTTGTAACCAAATCATTCAAGAGATTTGCTATCTGTTAATCTATATTATTTCCTGAATTTACACGTGATAATTCAAAAATGCATTGATTTAAATAAATGAAATTCGGCATGTCATTTTTATGACTACAATCGTAGTTCTCCATCAAATTTTGGTTTTTAGTCGATTCGAAGAAATGCTTCGGAAATGCTTGTTCCAATTTCTGATTATTATGGCAGCGATTAATCGTCAAAGCTTGATCGTTTGATTTTGTAAAAACAGTAAATTCACGCCAAAGATCGGTCTTCCGTTATTGACTTTGGCATGTAATAAATGCACAATCGTCGGTTTTCTTCACTGTACTACGAAACACAAGACTCCATGTGTGAAAATAGAAATTTGAGTACTCCTGGCATTCGTGGACCTGTCCTGAAGGAGAGCCTGAAGAACAGGGAAATAAAACACTTATTAGAGAACATGCTACAAATTTTCTGGTGATTATTCCAACTGGTTTATTTTTTGTGCACAACAGGAAATTTTGTATTTCTCTTGTGATAAATGCTCACAAGTTTTAAATTTTTGCAAATTTTTCTGAGTGCCAAAGATTTATTTGTATTATTTCCATCTGTTTTCCTATCTATCAACAAACATGACTTCAAGCAGCATTTTAGAAGTATAAAATTCAAAAACTAATTTATAACTCAAGGTTTAAAGATTTCCTTCAAATTTAGAATGAAATCCTTCAACGGAATGTCTGCCCTTTTGTACGCTTGTGAAGATGATATTCCAAAACCACAGTAAATAGATGAATATAATTATGTATTAAAAATAGAAAATGTTTAACAAATATTGGATCAAATCTGCAAAAGCCTTCACTTTGCTGATCTATATATCTCTGACTATTTGAATATTATAAGATGAAAACAATAAACCAGATAAATGAAATTAAATATGTAGCTCTGATAATCAAGTTTATAATGCATACGAATTTTTTTGACATAACCTATCAAAGAAAAGGGATTTGAATTGTACAGTCTATTATTTTTTTCACAATAAGATCAAATAAAATACACACCATTTCGTAAAAGTACCTCTCCTCAACCTTTTGGTACAATAAAAGCTCCTATCATTCATTTTGAAGTTTGATTTGCTATTTCTATCGAATAAAAATTTCTATGAAAAACTTAATTATAATTTACAAGCTTAAAATTCAATAAATGTATTCGACTCATTATAAAATGTCAAATATTCCATGGAATTATATTTTTAAAGAAAATCTCCTGAAATCCGTTCAAGGACTGCATGTATAGTCTTTTATAAAAATAACCAATATGATATATTATCAATAACAAATAGCGGCACTATATTTAACACAACAAAGGTAGCATGAGTACGCAATCGAAGCATATACAAGAATAATACTGAATACATAAGGAGCAAATTGATAACAGATAACAGTAAAGGTAAAACCATAACCATTCAAAAACATTCACAGGAGTAGCTGATTCAGATCTCTCGACTCCTTTGCTACTCTCAATACTAACTCGCGACTTTTTATAGTTTTCAGCAAAAGAATAAGATGCTTCAAGAAAGATATTGTAACTTAGTCACTAATCGATATACAGCCCAAATTCTAGAAGTGTCAGGAACTTTTGCTTGTGTGGCCAAACGTTTCATAAATCCGGTGCTCTTTTACTTGGCATCAATCAAAGTTATCTGTAAAATTATTTTCCTAACAAAAGACTTACTGATCTTGGAAGTATCATTACAAATTTCTCATCAATATATACATGATTTAGTCAATGCAATGGCCAGTTAGTATGTATGATTACCAAGAAAGTTGATTAATCGATTTTTGATACTGATCATCCTTATCCATACGAATCGATTCGTCACATTAAAAATTTCTTATATATTACCAACAATATATGATGTATATCAATTTTGTTATATAATTATAGTTATTTTCAGTTTTTTTTATAAATTCATAAATCAAATTCAATAAATAATGAAAGGTATTTTATAATAATAATTAATATTCTATTCTATCACAATCACAAGAACAACGCCTTCCATTTTATAAATGGCAAATTATTTCAAAAGTCTTGTAAAAATTTATGAAATATAATTCCATAACTCCATTGATGGGAATAAACAGCAAATAAATAAAAATAATTTTTTTAATTATCTATTTTAATATGATGTTTAAGTACTCGTAAGAAAAAATTCCAATTTGTATTAATTATTTATCTTACACAATTTCATCTCTATTAGATTTTTTATGTTTAAATAAAAAAAAAGTCATTAGGGTAAAATTCCTTTGATGCATAATATGCGAAAGTCTTCGAATATTTTCAATCAGATAAGAGCTCTTTGGTAATTCCAATCTACAAAAGTCTGTATTTCACAAAACCAAATATATCTCATTACTAAACATTCGTCTACTTGCAGTAGAAGTTTTGAAATTAAAGGAAGTGATATTTTATGAATTTCTCGCAGTTACGTTAATAGATTCTAGTTCAATAAGAGTTTTCTAAAAATATTACTTCATATTATTAAATTATTTCTGCATAGTTATATTACATAAAATATAATAGTTATATTACATATAAATTATTTCTGCATAGTTATTACTGCTATACATATTCTTATGTATAGTGTTATTGTATTCTATGAATTTGATATGAGATTCATCAAATTTATTTCAAGTTTGATTTCCTATCTATTTTATCAAAATTTTCAAAATTAATATAAGAGTAATGATATTGCGTAATTATTTTAGTATTATGTGCATAGTACATTTTATTCATTTGACAAATGCAGTTTCATTATTTCTCATGCAAAAAAAAAAAAAAAAAAAAAAAATTAATTTCAAAACTTTGAAGATTCTACACTTGATAAATCTCTACGATTTCAAAAAGAAACCTTTTTTTTAAATTTAATTTTCATGTATCGGCATTTGCTATGCATTTTCTAAAATATAAAAAGTCAGTTTTTCTAGTACACAAATTATCTCATTTTCTATTATGGTTTTGTATTTTATTAATAAATAACATTGTTTCTATAAATACATATTGTATTTGTAATTAAAAATTTATAATTGTATTATTTAGTAATGTATCTTATAATAGCAAAAAAATAACAACGACAAGTAAAGTTTTAAATTACCTTTTGTATTTTCTAGTTGCTCCTGCATGAAATTCTAGAGAATTTTCGTATTTATCAACACTATGATATCATTATTATCTTACAATAGCTGTAATCTTTTGATTAAAAAAATTAACGCTAGGCAGACAAAGGCGGAACATAATTGAATTTTTTCTGGAAATTTTTACAAAACAATGTCATTAATATTGCACTCATTATTTTAGCTCATGAATTTTCATTTTTAATTTAATATGCATATTTTTATTTTATTATATAATAGATTTTTTCATTAATTTAGATATCATTTTATCTCTTCGTTTCGCTTGATATTAAAATTGATTAATTAAATTTAATTAGATTCAAAAGAAATAAAGTAAACCTTCAAATGTCTAATCCCAATTCACTAATTTAATTATTTATTTTTCAAAAGTTATTCTCTAATCAAGGTATTATTAAATATGGAAGCTACATTAGATTTTTGCTTAATTTTTGAATTTTGCTTCGCAGAAAAAATTTTCAATGCAGAAAAGTTGTAAATAATCTTTTTTTTTTTTTGGAATAACTCCTTTTTGAATGCTCATTTTATAATAAAAAATATTGAATCTTAATTTTAAAAATTTCTCTTTGTTCCATTTTCTTTACCCGTCCCTTTCTAAAAATATTTTGCATAAAAATCTCTAGAATTTCAACTCATCTTTCCGTATATTAATTCTATCCCAAAACCCGTTTATTTCGATACCCTTTATCTGCTTTTAACTTTATTATTATAATCTTACTGCAAAATTACTCATGAAAATATATGATTAACTTTCTTTTTGAAGATACTTCCCAAATGTAGGTTATGGACAGTGGTAAAGGTGATGATCCGAATGACACCAACTTCGGAAAGTTACAAAGATTTCCAATCCCCCAACCGTCCTTCTCCTGAAATTTAAAGTGAACTTGGCATATTTATACAATAAATCATCAACAGTATCGAGAATCGTACCCAAAGTCTTTTAAATATGAAGCTGCAATTCACTGTTTCTGCTAAGTGTTATAAGTGTCATTATACAGAGGGTCTATTATTAAACAGCCCAATTTTATTGTCTATAAATAAAACTATTGTTCAGAAAGTTATGAAATTTTCTGTAGCAGATAATGAATGAATATGACATTGTTTAAGTGAATAAAAAAACATTAGTTCACCAGAAAGCATTTTATTATGAATTATCCTTTTATGTTCTGTATTTATATCTCACTACTTTTATTATCCTCAGTCTCTCTAACAGAATAACTCCTACTCATTAAAGGAAAAAATCTCTAGAACGGACGGTAAAGTCCGGTAAAGTCTTGAAAGTCCTAAGTAAAAAGTCCTTAAAAATCTTCTTGGTTAAATCTTCTACTGTACTGCTATCGAACACAATCGAGTTCCCTGTTCTGAACTGAAAACATGCAAAAAAATAATTTGACGAATAACTCGAGAAAAATAAGCCATTCAACCAAATGTTTTTCGGGCAGGCGCTCACATTCCTTTGCGAAATTATCTTCGAATGCACTATTAACTGCAAAACACAGTCTCTAGACATACGACACCACCTTCCTTTGAATGCTTCAGAGGATACTCACAACTATCCAATTCGAATGCCAGAACATCAGATTTCAGTCTAACAGGTTCCATTGCGGTAACGGTGAGATATTTCCAGGAATTAAGTGCTAGAGGTTCAGTAAGCACACTCGATTACCTAGGAGTGCTATGCATGATTATTACAGAATAAAATTGATTCGGATCTGAAAGCACATCAGTGCTTTTCACGGGGGAATTGTTATGTAAGATGGAGTTCCTAAACACATTAGCCTTTGTGTTACGGACATCCTGAAAACTCTCTTCACTGACTTTCACAGCAAATTTTCTGTCTTGGGCCCCCCTCGATACCTAGACCACAATCTATGTGGCTTCTGGTTTTGGTGATATTTCAAACATCTAGAAATTCTTGATAATCTAAGAACTTCTCCTGATCTTAAAAACACCATTCATGACAAGGTTTTAGTATTTAATATAACACATTATGGTGAATTGTGGAACATATTGTCTTAATATTTCAGATAGTTGCTAAAAATAAGAATCGTTATTCTGAATAAGTTTGTTGTAACAAAAATTGTACACTATCGTAAATAGATGCTAAATGTATAATTAATTTTTAAAAATTAATTACACATTTAGTGTGTTTTTTAGTGTCAATAATTTAAACTAATTTTTATTGCTCAAATATCCATCCTATCATAGTCTGTAGACCACTTTAAAATAGGAATTTTATACAGGTATCTTAATTATGGATACCCTGTATAAAATTTTAAATTTCAAAGTTATTTTTCAATTTATCGCAACATTATTTAAACAGATTTTTTTTCCTTTTTTTAGTTAAAACAATCTTTTATTTTGGAATTCTGCACTCAAAATACAATACAACTCGAATACAATAAAAAAAACAGTTAACAATATTAATCAATGACTTCAGAGAGTTTTTTTCCTCTTAAAAATATATATTAATTAGAAATTTGCAATACTGGATATGGAAATCTCTTAATTTTTTTTAACTATAAAATAAATTTATTTTAATTATTTCTTGCTCATATAGGAGAAATATTTAGTCTTCACTAAACAAAACAGATAAAAATTATTATCAGAACATTTTTTTTAATTATAGGTTTTATCCTTCAAAAGAAATAAATGATTACATTCAAATAATAATATTTTTCTCCAAACGGAAATTTTCATTTCTTTTAAAAATTAAGAATAAATGAAAGGAATAGCGCATGCAATTCTTAATTTTTTTTTATGCATTCAATAGTGGCAAATTTTTCATAATATTTTTTAAATGTAAGAAAAAACCCAATTAATATATAAATTGTTTTGTATCTACAGTCATTAAATAAATGAAAACCTTGCTTCAAATTTCAATTTACTTCATTAAAGAGATTTGCTGTCTTAATAGATATGATTCATTAGAATTAAGGCATTTTTTTTTTTGCAATTACCAGAACTTTTAATTTTATGAGTTGTGTTTAATAAAGACAATTATATATTTAAAAAATCGTTTACTTTAAAAAAAACATAGGAATCTAAAACAAATACTAATGGCGCTTTTACTTTCTTTGAATCAATATAAGGCGTATTTTTATTGAGCCTAAATTTAGTTTCGGATATTACTGTAGTATAAGGAAGAGTTTTTCTAGAAGAGTTTCAGTAGTTATTGAAATTATCTCTATTATTATAATTAACTCCTGAAATTATCTTTGTTTAAATAATTTTGTTTACTTTGCAGCGCATGTGAATTAATATTGACAAGTTCTAAGATGTTTTATTTAAAAATAAATCCTATTTAAAAAAAACGATAAAGAAAAAGTTATGTAATAAAAACTTCTTATTAAATTAAAGGATTAACAATGTTCAAATTGAAAGGTAATAAGGATCTGGATTAAGATTTTAAATTCCTCGAAGATTTAAAATTTCATGTTTAGTTCTACAAATTATGAGTTCAATTCCATTTTAAAACATGGAGTATAAATCCATAATAAAATTAGTTTTATAAAGTTATTTATGAGTTATACTTAATTGAGAATCCATTCTGTATAATATTCCGAATTTCAAGTTATCTATTGCGGGGATACTCTTTCTAATTGTTTCATTCAAAACTGGAAACTTGAGTTTTTGCAATGATTATTTCAACAAATATAAAATAGAATATCAACGATGATATTCTAATCAAAGATGGCGACATTACTTTAATCTGCATAAATTGTTTGTTTTCTTAAAGAAATTAGTAGTATACAAAAAAACATTTAAGGGTGCTTTATTACACATAATTTTAAAAAGTGTTATTATTTATTACGCTCGTATTGATTTCTCAAAATGAAATTAATCATAATTTCATTTTGTAATATTATTAAGGACTTCAAAGCATATTGCATTCAATTGTGATCTTCATTATTTAATATCTTTGAATATTATTGATATATTGAAGAATATGTCCTTCATGCAACGAACTAATACTTAGTGCATAAGATAAGATTTTTGATGTGATTGCATAATATATCCTGTTAATAATATGCATTCTTATAAAGAAATAAAGAGTTTGAGATAGATTTTCTGATGGAATATTATGATATTGCGTAGCATTCTTTTTTTAAATCAGATGGAGAAAACATGCTCTAAACCAGAGATAGCGAACCACTGGCAAGCTTTCCATTCATGGCACGGAGCACAATATTTCGGGCACGTCGCAGATCAAAACAGTTTGCATTTTAGTTCAAAATAACAAAGTTCAATATGAAGTATTACAAACAAACACTAGTGTTTCCATTTAAAAAAGGGCACAGATATTTGTACGGCTGTTAAAATTCGCTTGCTGAGAAAGAAATTAATTTCAAAAGAATTATTTCAGTAATTGATGGTGCTCCAAATATGGTAGACAAAAAAAATGGTTTCATTAGTTTATTTCAAACAGACGTAGGACATTCGATTCTTGAACTCCATCCCATTATTCACCAAAAAGCCTTGTGTTCTAAGAGTGGTTTAATATCTCTTGATAACGTAATGGCGTTAGACACAAAAATAGTCAACCTCATATCGTCGCAGTCTTTAAATAAGCGAAAGTTTGAGTCTTTGTTGGATGAAGTCAACTCGGTGTTTAATGGTTTACTAATGTATAATAATGTTCGCTGGTTGAGCCGCGAGGACATACTTAAAAGATTTGTTGATTGCTTGGAAGAAATCAGACTTTTCTGCAAAATGTGGGGGAAATTAAACAATATCCACAGTTGTTGGATGTTATGTGGCTCTCAAAATTGATGTTTTTTACTGAGATATGACAACATTTCAATGAATTGAACGTAAAGCTTCAAGGCACAAATAAAATAATTATCATCATGATGGGTCTAATCCGCGCTTTTGAAGCTGGATTGCATGTTTTAAGAACGATATTTTTTAAAAAGCTACAAATACTTCCTAAATTTGAAAAATATATATATATCAAAAGATTTATATGTACTTGAGAAACCAGACGAAGAAAAAGTTATTGAAAAATTTATTTCCGTAATTGATTCGTCAATCAAGGAATTTTCAGCCAGATTTTCTCAGTTCAAAGAAATATCAGAAACGCTCAAGTTTATTATGTACCCTGATGTGATTTCCTTTGACAAACTGAATTTATCCCAATTCAATTAGTTGCAAATTGAAGAATTTGAAATGCAACTGATTGATTTCCAATCTAGTTCAATATGGATTCAAAACTTTATCGAAACAAGGAAAAAGTTGGAATTGATTGAAACAGAAAGATTAACAAGTAATATACGTAAAAATACCAGTAATGAAATTTTGGAAATATGGAATTCGATTCCAGACACGTTTAACTGTTTGGAGAAGCTGACTCATGCTATTTTAACCATATTTTCATCTACCTATGCCTGAGAGTCATTATTTTCAGAGATGAATAATATTAAAGACTTTCTTAGAGACCGTTTGGCAGATGACTACAATTCAGCATGCATTTTGCCAAAAGCAACAACTTGCAATCCTAATATAAGTTATTTGTCATCTAATCTGCAACAAAAGAAGTCACACTAATATTACTTTACTACTATACAGTGAAAATGCATTTTTTCGTCGTAAATAAAGAGTTTTGAGTTGTTTGCAGTTAGTTTTATTATTTTCCCAATAATCACAAGTCAAAATTATTTTATGGCACCTCATTAAACATTTCTTTAGAAAAAATGGCACATTGATCAGTAAAGGTTTGCCACCCCTTCTCTAGACCGTTTTCAGGGCGTCTCTTGCTCCTCTTTCTAGATAAAGATCAGTTGAAATTGGATGGTTGAGGCTCAAATTTTGGCAATGCATACAAACAAAAAATATGGAAGATTTTAAAATTTTATTTAAAAGCGGATCAATTTTCACATGGTCATGTTGTTTAAATTATTTAAATTTCTATCGTATTCATGAATTTGCAACTATCTGTATTTGTTCCAGTGATGAAATAGAATAAGTATAAGAAAAGGGCTACAGTAATTATATTTCCGAAATTATGAAGGACTTGATTCATATAAAGCGAAGAATTAAGGCAAAAGTTGGCTGCATCAGTGAATTGATATTTTTTTTGTGAATATAAATAGGAAAATACATTTGCAATATACACTCAACAACATTCGATGATGCGCACAGTCTGCGTATTAATATATTTCATTATAATTCAGCCTACTTATATGTTATGTTATGCTACTTATATTAAATATGTTATGCTAATTATTTCAGTTAGTTATATATAATTTTTTTTAAAAAATTAACTCCTTTAAAATAAGCTGCCATGAAATAAGTTCTTAGATTCGGGAGCAGTAGATTTCCGCTAAAGTTCTCTGATCATTAAATATGACATAAATAATATACATCATCCTGTTGATGTGGTATGGAGTATGAATAGAGATACGGAGAATAGAGGTATGCAGTATGAAAGGATAATACGTCATCATTCTGATGTGGCATGGAAATTTGGATAAAAAAGGTAAGAATAGATATCATCAAGAAGCCTAAAATAGCATTATTATTGTTTCCAAATAGTACATTCATATAACAAGCATTATTACACTTCTAAAATTAACTTAATTTAAAGATTTAAAAACAGTCAGAAAGTATTTTTGTGGTAATAAATCACATTAATAAATTACCTCGCTCTAATAAATAAGAAGTTTCTTCATTCAAAAACTCCATCAAAAAAATTCTTTTCATTTGTTACTTCAGTCAAACATTGATTTTGGTATTGCAAGCATGGAATTTCAAATGTTGACATTCCTTATTATAGGAATAATTTTGCTCTCGTTTTCATTCGTCAACAAACATGATCCCAGAATTCAGTGAAATAAAAAGGGCGATAATCATTTAAGCTAGCAAATATTTGAAATGATGACATTTTCCTGTTTTATCAGAATTAGAAGTCATGCAAATGAACAGCAATCTTCAGAGAAATTTATGGGTTCCATTTTTCTCCGCAGTCGGAGAATAATTTTATCTTTCTTAGATGTCATAAAAGTGGTGCCACCGAAACAGTTTTCTTCAATGAGGGCATTCATTTCCTCCACGAAATATCAACTCTTCATGAATCACATTTTCGTTTGAAAATGTAGTAAAATTATTCTTATTCTTAACGGTTTAGTTTTATGATAAATTCTCAGTTTGGGTCTTACAAGAATATTTTGATTGCTTCATGTTCAATTTAAAATATTTGTTAATTATTTTTTAAATACTCATCCATCAGTTATTCACAATTATTATTTTAAATAAATATAATCCACGTTTAAAATACATCAATAATTTTATATCAATGACTATTAGTATTTCATTATTTGTGTTTAGTATTAAATTTTTAACAAAATTCATTTTTAATTTTAAGCAGTTTGAAGCAAAAGACGATAAAATAACTAAAGTATAAGTTCACTTACATTTATCATATAATTATATTTGTAAATTCTATTACATGAGATGTAATTTATATATTTATCAAGCTATTCATCACAACTGATTCCAATATATTCGTGTCATAATTATATTAATAATCCATATTATAATAACATTATATGAGATTTATATGTATTGATAAATCTTAATCTAATTTAAGTCTTAATTAATTTAGAAATTTGAATTTTAATTAAACCCAAATTAATCTTTAAAATCTTTTAAGCCAAGTGAAATACCTTTAAAAGATTTTAAAAATACCAAAATTTACTTTTCCTAAGTCTACAGATGTCAAGGAAATTCCTATCAAAATCTCATTGTAAAACCACCGAAGGAAAAAATTTTGCTCTCTTCTGCTCTTGTGTCGACTGACATATTTCATACCACTTATTTTTTATACGTAAATTATGTCTCCCGTGGTGAAATAAATCGAAGTTTTAAAATTTCAAATGTTTCTTCTATTCTGCCAAGCAACTGCTAAAACATGTTTAATATATATAATCCATATTATATACCATATTATATTAATTATACAGTAATATTCCAGAAGCGCCTTTTTAAACCAACTTTACATTAAACAAAGATAAAAGTAAATTTACCGTTTTAAAAATGTTTACTTCCTTTATGTATTTATTCGTCAGCAAAGGAAACTTCTTTTATGATTTTTTTTTATTTTCCTTAGGAACTATTAAAAAAGGGACCTTCATATTTTCTGGCATTTTTTATATACAAAGAGGACATATAATCGTCATAAATCAAATTTCGAGGTTTTACACTGAAGATAATTTGAGTTCCAATACTTTATTTTTGGAAGTATTCCTATCTATCTCTCTGTCTGTGAGAAAAATACCCCCCTCCCCCCCCAAAAAAAAATTAGACAAGTGAAATTTTGTGAGAATTCTATACACCAAAACTGTATAAAATTTTGGTTTCTAGAATTAACAACCAGAAGAATGTTTGTTTATCGTATATCTTATAATAACGGGAAACCTAGCGAGTTAATTGAAAAAAATTTTGTAATTATATGTCTCACAATATTCATAAATCTGTAATAATTAGCAGGTTATTTCTATCTATTACTTTATGTTATATGCACAAACAAACTCAGAAATTATACGAGCTGGATAAATAAATTCTCATATTTGGTTTACAAATAAAAGTTGTAGATTTGAATCAAATTCAGGATCAAATAAAAAGTTCGAAAATAAATATTCGATTTTCTTTTTCAATTTTTCGAGAAAACACTATATTTGCATTCTAGAAAATTGACACAAGAAAACTTCATGTTAATTTTATCAAATTGCAAATAAAAGGTTTGTCAAACTCAATCTATAAACAGATTCCATTCCATTTGTAAATCATACCATTTTCATATATTATATTAACCTGCATTAAATATTAAATAATAAATCTATTTCCTTAAAGTGCTACCTGGTTTGAAATCTGATAGATAATTTCTCCTCCTCACTTATTATACAAGCCCAAAAATCAAGTTTGGTAAAACTCTTATTTGTGGAATCCATATAGATATATTCATAAATCAGCAAAATATCAAATAAATAAACTTATATATATATGAAAAATATTCCTTTGTTCGTTTTCATGTTTGAACCTTAAACGATTCCATGTCCCTTGACAGGTTAATTAAATTTGGAACATGTGTTTCTTAGCATTTGGAAGGATTTATTGTGCTATTAAAATGTTTCTGAGATACTTTAAAGGAGGTAAAAGGAATCTGAAAGATTTTACGCTTTACTGCCATAACTTCTGAAAAAGTATAGCACAAGAATTATTTTATACTACCTTAAAATTTAAGAGGACCTTAACTTTTTAATTATATAAATTTCATTTCAAAACACTATTTCTCTAATTTAATCATAATTTTATATTAATTTAAATGCGTTTTATAAGTTTTTATTTCGTTGATTATCATGATATCAAGCTTAATATATCGTTTAATTACATCTATCACTGACACGCTTTTCCAGTGTTGAAGTTAGTTTACTTTTTTTAAAATGGTTCTTTTGTATTTGTTAATCAGAGCATTTTGATACGTGTTTTGAAAACTGTATTTTAAAGTTGTTTCAATTTTAAACTGTTTGACCTAATTTTTCGATGCATTTTAGTAAATTTAAAATTTTAATGCACCTAATTAAAACACCATAAGTTATTTCATTTTTTTTTTTTTTTGCTTGAGTTTATTCAAAAAAATTATACTTAAAAATAAATAAGAAAACACATTTTAAATATTTTCAAAATATATGCTTGTTAATATGCATATTGACATTACCAATGCTGACACTGAATCTTATTTCGTGAAAATTATTAATTAACGAATTATCTAAATTTTATAATTACTGAATGTCTGTTTCAATAGCATTTAATATCAAAACATCTAATTAAACCGTTTACTGTTACAATCCTTCTTTTATCCGATTTTTATTCCATTAATTCTTTCTTTAAGGTCGAATTTTTAGTGATATTTCAAAACAATGTGATCTTGTAATTCCAGAAAATATAATTACTGCTGCTGATAGGCAGTTTATCTGTTCTACGAGTATTAAAAAGTTTTTTTTTCAAATCACCGGAAATTATTCATAGAATAGCTAAAAAAAATCTTGCTTAGAAGAAAACTAAATCAAAAGATTATATTGATTTGAATACTATAACATTCAATATTTCTTGGAAAGAAACAACAGATTATTTCACAGAAATGATCAGTAATGAATCTGCCTTTTGAAAGAATTGAGTTTCAGATATTATCACATATCATCAGAAAATTTCACTTCAAAATATGCATCAAACTTATAAAAATAACAATTACCAAGAAAATCTGATGGATAAATATTAATAACATAAGAAGAAAGAACGTAATAACAACAAGTGTAGTTATTTGGATAGTTATTACTTCAGCCTTACTAAACAAATTTGAACTAGAAGACAATCCTTAGTGGCATTCCTCCTACCAATATATTGACCATATTCTCTTGAAATTTTTGAAATTTTCATTGCACAGAGCAAATCTAAGAAACAAACATATTCTTAATTACAAATTAACATCTTCTTTCAAAATATTTCTCCAAAAACAATTTTTAGAAAGTGTCATTTGTAAATTCTTTTTTGATCATTGCAGATTTTTGACGTATTATAACGATTTTGATTTCTCTGTATCAGAAGATAAACTTTTACATCTAAAGATCACAATCAGTACATTTTAAAAAAAAAGAAACTGTCATTAATTTTAGAAAAAAAAAGTCTTCAAGTTGCAATTTCCTGGTAGTTTTTATTTTTTAAGTTGAAATTTAGCCTCTTAAAAACCCTGATATACATTCAGAATTTATTTATATAATGAATGCCAAATACAGATACTAAAAGTGTTTTTATTTATATTTTTCAAAATAGTAATTAATTAGTATTGAGATGAAACTTGTTATGGGTTGGATATACAAATCACACGGCATATAAATATATGTGTTTTGTGTTTTCTTACATACTTTGCATTTCTTACATTAGATGCAAATGGAGTTGTGAGACAACGACTGATATTTAATATAACAAATTTCCCAAACATCACTGACTCTGTACTCTTTTTTCCCTAGGTACCTCAACAGCACACGACTAGGATGCCACCCCTCCGCAACACTGATGGACTTCTCAGCTCAATGCTAGGCCTGCGATTCGTGGTGGTCCCTCAGCACCTTAAGAACGGCGTTCTCACTCTTTCATGCAGAGCCTACATATCGAAAGCTTACCTCACTACCAAAAGTGAAATTGTGGCCACAAACAAAGCAAAGATTGCTGAAAATCACGCAAGTAATTGATTTATTTCTCTCATTATACATGATTATCATTTTTTAAAAGCTTTTATTACATTCGCATAAGAGAAGCATATACATAAAAGATAAACATTTGCATTGAATACTATTAATAAATATTTTTTTAAACTTAGAAATAGCTTAAAGCATATGCCCACTTTTATCCTTTACTATTCCAATTGGATTGTCTTTCCCTTCTCAGATGGCGTTATTCTTAGAATGCATACGCATTTAGTACACTCTTAAGCAGCTTTCACACGAGGCCAGCTATTGCACGCAATGGAAGGCCACGCCTACCTCAGGAAAATCACGTGACTGCAATTGGACAATGGCAAATAGTTGTCCCAATGTGACAACTATTTGCCACTATAACTATTAATTTTCCTGTGGTAGGCGTGGCCTTCTATTGCCCGAAATAGTTGGCCTCATGTGAAAGCTGCTTTACTTTGTTTAATGCGTGATTTGATTTCAGAGAAACGATTAACAATTTCGTTTTATTTCATTAATTTTTATTTCATTATAATATTTTTTAATGCTTAGCAATTTGTTTCGGAATAAAATTTCTAGGTAAAATATCTGAAATCCAGGTGTTTATAGAAAATGTATTATTAACATTCTAAATTTCCTTTTCATTGCTGATTTTAGATAAAAAAGTGACTGTGAAAAGTTATCCTTTTACAATACTCGTCTTTATTTTAGTTATTATAAAAAAATGTTAAAAAGTTGTAAAGTAATTGTTAAAAGTACCGATTATGTTCAAAACACCGATTTCCGGCAGTAGTGGTGAAAAACTTTTTTTTGGTAATCATTCCTTTTTTTTTTTAAATCGCTTGCCACTTTTTTTTTTTTTTTTTTTTGTATATTAGAAAAAATTATAGATATTATAACATATTTCTGAAACAAAACAAAACTGCAAGTAGCATTCCAAACAGAAACTGTCTTATAATTGTAATATTTTGTCATTTCTCTGCGTTTTTATATATAATATTGTAAAGAACGCTTATGTTGAATTTTGAGAAAAAAATTGGAATCTATTTCATATATATAACAAAAAGGTTGTAGTTCTACTTTTAAAACTAAAAAAAATCTACAAAAGGTTCAGCGGAAAAGGAAAATTGTCATATCGATACATTGATAAATTGCAAAACTACTACAGAATTATAAGAAGTAACAACAAAGGCAACTTATGTACCAACAAAATTTACAAAGTGCACTACTGCAGTGTTTCTTCACTGTTACATTGTCAACGCCTGGAAGATATTGATGATTGGTGCAAGTACCTATAAGTAAAGGTTTATAGATATAAGGTTAGGATCCCCAAAGCATATAATAAATAAAATAATGCCTGTTTTTCAGAAATTATTCGATCAACAAAAATTGTGTAATTGTCTGCTTAGAAAAACGCAAAATACAAATGAATATTATGATGGCAAGCTATGGAATTGCAAAACAACATCTCACACAGTTAAATTCAATACAGCTAGGATGCTTTATACTTGTGTTTTAGTTTAATTTGGATTATAAAGTTATTTTATCTGTTTTAAACAGATTAAAGTAGGGATATGGAAGTTACATGATAAGTGAATTGGCGTTAATTGAAAATTGACCTAATTAATGATTCCAAATGATATTCTCTTACAAAAGCAAAAAACTCTTCCATAAAATCTTTTTACCCAACAAAACAAGAAATGATTACAAAATACATTAAGTAGGAGTTCTCCCCAAACCTTTTTCGCATACTATCTAATAAAGGTGTTATCCCACAAAACGCCTTGCATAACATTGGCATACAACAGTTAGTTACCTTTGGTAGGACTTGACGAATTATCTGGCTATTAATCCCTGCCATTCGGTTAATAGTACCCGAAAATCGAATTTGTGTTTTAGATGTATTTTTCGCATCAGGTTGAAATAAGAATTTGACACAAAACTATACTTGCAGTCACAAATGTGATCCAAATTTGATATATTTCAGTCACTCAGTCTTTGAGTTATCGTATATATGTTCCTAAAAGTACAAATCGTCAGCCGCTCAATCCCTTATTAGATTTAGCGAAAAATTTGATAGGTGTTTGGACTATAGATGTTAATTTTGTGTAACGAATTTTATCTATATAACTCTTTTCGTTTTGTAGTTATCGCGCGAAATTGTATTCGAACAACCGGACAGACGGACTTCTTCTGAGAATTTTGACCAAAATTTGACAGAAATCTACACATTTAGTGAAAAGACAGTATACCAAATTTCAAACGTCTAGATCAAAGCGTTTTTAAGTTAACTCTGTCACAGATAGACGGCCATTTCCTAAAATTGGGTTTTTCGAACTCATAATTAGTCAAAATCTCAAGTTCGAATTTTTTGACGATTAATGTACTTTCTCTATACTATGAATATGAGAAAGTAAAAACGGAAAGTCAGATCCATCACTGTGGAAAGTTTTAAGCTCCTGTGAACATAAGAATCGTCTTTTAAAAAAAAGAACATCTTTAACAGCATTTTTTTCAAAAATTTGTTTTTCGTAAAAAACTATCACCGTTAGAACGGTAACTCAAAACCTATTAGAAATAATTAGCTAAAAGTTACAATAAAGTTTTCAAATAATAGGACAATGAAATGAGACAAAAGTTTTGCAGTTAGCGAAATGTTTTTTTAAATTTATTTATTAGCATTTATAGCAAAATTTAATCATAAATAGGTGGATATTTATAAACATTTTTTTCCTTAGTCAATATTTTAAAATCTTTCTTGATTTTGGGTCATTTTATTTGGTAAGACCATTGATCCTATATCTTGTGGACAAAAACAGTCACAATTGCGGCATTGTATTTTTGCGTAGAGTGTTAATCAGTTTGGTTAAATTTCATTAAATTTTACAACAAATACCCCAATTCCCCCAAAAATATTATATTTATAAAAACATTTTCCATCATTTTCGTGTTTATGTTTGATAATGCATCTCAAAATTTAAAAAAATAATTAAATATAATATAATAAATAATTAAATATAATAAAAAATAATTTAAAAAGTCAGTTTATTTAAAAAAAAACATTTTGTTCAAAATGTCATCGGCCACTTCAAAATTAACCAATATATTTACCAGAAGTTTTCAAAAAAAAAGTCATTTTTTTCTTCTATAGTTGGAGTCTTACATTAGAAATTTTAATTATTGTACTAAATCAAAGATTAGAAAAATAATTTATTTCAATCAATTATAAATAGAAATGATTTTTCTTACGTTCCATTGATTAAATTAATTTTACCTGAATAAAAACGTGTTTAAAGAAATTTTAAAGTCACTGTTTCTGATCCTTTTCATAAAAAACGTTTGGATAAATAAATTTTGGAGAAAAAAATACTGGCAACTAACATAAATTTTAAAAATAAAATCCTAATTAATAAGAAGTTTTGAGTTCAAAAAATTGTTTCTTAATATCGTTGGAGAATTACTAATGAATGCACCAACAGAATACTAACTTTTAATTTCAATTTCAATTCAAAATTAATGAGAAGAAATTTTTCTGTACCCTAGGGGAATTATGTTTGAAGAAAAATCATAATTTTTTTCAGTGTTTTTAAGGATCAGAAAAAAAAATATTTTTGTAAGGAAATACTTCTTTTATTTCATCATTATTTTAATTTTCTCAAACTCTCGTTTTGAAATATTATATATAGAATTCAAAATATCTGTCTCTTCAAGTATAATTTTTTCTATGATAAAATTTTTATTTGGTTGTGGTTTAAAAACACCATGAAACTGTTTTAAAATTAACGCATAAAAACAGAGTAGATTGTTTTATTTTTTTCCAATTCCTTTGAGTTGACTTGTCACCTGTGTAATGTCATCTGAAGATAAAAAATTAAAATAAAAAATTATTATGAAAGGTTTTATTAATATATATTCACCAAGAATTAATCAAAGGTAGACATTCAAAACAAGTTCATGAACGATTTTTTGCTCTTAAAAATATTCGGATATTCTTGGCATGTACAGCAATTCTTGGCAGAAGCTTCTGATATTTTCCATTCACCTACAAACATAAAGAGAAACAGTCTTCATTGATTTCCAACCAAATTCGAAAATAACTATTTTCAGTAGCGGTTTTAAAGAACATTCTATCTATTTATTTCAGATATAATATAAATACTTCAACTATAATGTAGGTGTTTCAAGTATAATACAAAAGTCAATTTGTAAACTGCTTTTTAGCATTGTTCGGGATTCGTTATTCTTCGCGCATCGATTTTCAGGTATAAATACAATTCCTTAAAATAATTCTTTTCTTTTTTGCAGCAATGCATTGTTTGATCATTCAAAGTTCAAAGCATTAGAATCTTCCCTTTCTACTTTTTCATTTTTTCTGATAAGAAATAAAATATAAAGTATTGCAATCTCAAAAATAGATTTCAGCTCTAGAAGAATCTCCATGTTTTATACCTCTCTGAGCTCGGAAAAATTATTATATATCTCTCTTTATAAATCAGAAAACCGAAAAACGCAAAGAAGTGAACAAAGGAAATCTTGCGTGCATTCTTAAGAGCGAAATTCTAGATCACTGTGAAATTTTGGCCGAAATCCATAGATAGGATAAATCTTTGTACACGGCGACTCACAAAACGTAGTGTAATATATTAATTACCATTAAATTGTACAGTTCAGTTATTTCATAGAAATCATTGATATAGTTTCATGCATAACATAATTATTTATCAACTATATCATTAAAAATATTTATTTCATAGAAATAATTTAATAATATAGTTTCATGAACTAAATTACATTGCTATATCATGATTTGTCAATTATATCATAAAACAACTTTTGATATTTATCAATTTTTAAATTCATTTATGAAATAAATTTAAAAACTGATCAAGGTTTAACAATTATATCACAGAATATTTAAACATTTCATGAAATAACTGATCATTATTTATCAGTTTTTTTTCTTAGAATATCTAGTCATTTCTTAAAATGACTTATATTATTATTCTACGAAATAACTTATTTCATATTTTAAATATGACAGATACATGAATTCCTCATTTGGATTTATTACTAAAATTGTAAACCTTCATGAAATTTTGGAATAAATCCTTCAAACAATTGACTATGTATCCACTTGAGCATTTCTATGCGTTCGAATATGATCAGTCAAAAACACAATATACTAATTGGATGAATTTTAATTTAAAACTTTACATAAAAAAGCAGATTTACATTTAGTTTTAGACAGTCAGTGAATGGGAAAAGGGTACAGCCCGCGATAAATTTCTAAAAACTGTGAACCGCAACCAACTTGGCATTTGGAAACTCTATAAATCGTCAAATAATATATCAAAAATTTATCTAAAAAGTAGAAAAATTCTTTATTGTTTTGTTCCCTTTTATTTTTTAAAGTACTATTCAGCATCTTAGTCCTGGAGAGAATTATGAATCTTAAATTATTATTCATTCATGTCACAGAGCATGCAAATTACAGACCAATTTTACTAATGACAACAATTCAAGAATGAAAAAAAAGTGTTACTATCTAACAATAAAATTCTAAATATTAACTTTAGGGTACAGATGTTGGTAAAAAATTCATGATAGAAAAAAATTGAAATGATCAATGACTTAATTAATCTGAGTAAGTTAAGTTCCTAGACCTAGAATTTCGTTACACGCGATTTCAAACGCTGGTGCTTGGAACATACTTATAAATTCTGCCCCTTTATTTATACATACGCTAATAAATACTTCATTCATAAATGCTTAAATAAGCATAAAGGTGCACAAATAGCTTTCTCAATATACCCAATTTGTGTAATCAATTCTGTATATTTATCTAGAGTATCGATTCTGAGCATGGCTAAAAGTCATTGAAGAAAGGAATATTTCTCCATTTGAAAATTTTTCAATAATTGAAAGAATTACATTTTATGTTTTTTATTAATTATTGTACTTCTAAATAAATAATAATGAGCAAATTTCATATAATTTCCCGATTCTATTAATAATATTTATTTAAATATTTTTGACACACTAACATTTGAAGCACAGAAAGTTTCATAAGCTGACAGAGTTATCTTGCTTTCAGTATCATAACTTTCACCAATTTTAAACCAGTGGCCTCTTAAAGGAAGAATTCCCAATAGAAATATGGTTTTCTCTTGATGAGACCGGTGATTGATCGAAAATAATGATATATAAAACTTCATAAGTCGGTTGCTTTTGATCGCAGAAAAATGGAACTTATTTAACTTTGATTAAATTTATTTAAACAATTAGTATGTCTGGAATATTTTACTATATATGCCAAACATGGCCAAAAGAGTGTTAAAAAAATTGAGAAATAATAATTTTTTTGAAGTAAATTGATTGATTGAAACATCATAAAATATGATTCATTGGATTATTCAAATAATTTTTCTAGTGGAAAATACTTCTACTTCTGTAACGGTGTAGAAAGTTATTACACTGGAGAGTCCACGTGTGTGTGTGGGAGGGGAGGTGCGCGCGTGTGTGTGTAGGGGGGGGGTGCATGCGTGTGTTCGTGCGTGAGTGGGTGTGTCGTTTTGAGTCTTTCCCGTTTTTCTTATCATTAATGCACTTTTTCTTTCGTTTCCCTTTGTGATTTAGCATTAAGCCAGGACGGGCCCACAATAACAGGTGGTCGGCTGAGATACCAGGAAGGGAACGTTGTCAATGTAAATTGCACTGCTCAGAAAAGTCACCCTCCAGCTGAACTTAGATGGTACATTAACGACAAAGAGGTAATAAATTTATTTATTTATTTGTATCAGAAGATGTTAAAAGAGAAACTCAAAAATTAACAATAATTTATATAGTAACATATCACTAGGTTTGCATATTTATAATTAGTTAGTCTTCGTTTTAGCTGAATAGCTTAAAACGTAATAACAAAGATTTATCTCTCAGATTAATCCTTCGTTAGGTGTGACTATTAAATGGCTCGTATTTGACACAACGATCTCTCAAACCTCATACTCATTTTTTATTTGTGACTTCTCATTCATTAATTTTCATAATTATATGCTAAAAATATATTAATTTTTATTTTCCCAATTTGTAAAAGCCTTCCACATATTTCATTCAATTTATTCTCATCGAATAAACTGTACTTTTTTAAAACTCTGTGAATCTTGAAGGAAATCATTTGCATTAGTCACGCCGATTAATGAAAGCTATTCAGTATTTCTAAAGAATGTTCACTAACTAAGAAAAATGGATTTTGTTTCACAACAATTACAATAGAATTCCATTTAGAATATAACAATAAGAAATGAAAAAAAGAAAAAGAAAACTTTGCTTCTTTGGACAAACGATCTGAGAGGTTGCAATCGGGGTTCTTAGTCTTTGGTATGACAATAAAAGCAAAATCTTCAATTTATGGACAAAGGTAAAAACGAAAGAAACCATTACTAACACGTTTAAAGGAGCAACGCAAAATAGGATCTCTAACGAAAACTAAAAATAGATTAAAGCGCAATTTCAAATGCAATATGTTTAGGGAAATATTTTTCGTAAATATTTAAAATTTGTAAGAAAGAAAAAAAAATGAGAATTAAACTTGAGATTTGAGCATGTGGAGCTGACGGATCAAAACTGGCAATGGATCGCTAGTAAATACTTCTCAAAGATCTATGAAGATCTGTATAGGACATTATTCTATTGTCAACTGATTACAATCAGGAACTCAAAACACAACGATATGACCTAAGGATTTTCCCGGGACCAACAGTGAGTGAAATCCTCTCAAAAAATTCTACTCCTACATTTAAAAATATACACCGATATCTGTTATATTTTTATCAAAAATATTGTAGTAATATTATTTTACTCTTACATGACAAAATAAACAAAGACGACAAAATTGAAACTGCGCTTTTTTTATATATATATAATCAAGTTGCGGCTACCCTTCACATTTTCCCATTTAATTTAAACCTTCCTACCTTTAAAATCCAACAAGCGGAAATTTATGATATTTTTATTCTAATAATATTATATTTTACAGGGGAAAAAAACAACACGATTTTTCGTTCATAAAGCGACGCCTATAGTTTTTAAGCAATTTTATTGCACATAGAAGGGATATACTGTGAATAAAAAGGACATTTTTCAAAAGTTCCTCATTCGATACGTTTTTACTTTAATCATTCTCTCCCGATTTATATTTCATTTCTTTTAACTGCACTATTTTACATTCATTCGAAAATTGTGTAATATTAATAATTAAAAACTATTCCTTCTTTATGTATCACAACCGCATTTTAAGGAAATAATAGCCAACTGAACATGCACAAAAGCTCGGAAAGTTTCAAATCTAAAAACAAACATATATCATTTCTCGTTTATCACTGAAAAAATTGCATCGTAAATTATCTCAAAAAGCGCACTGTTTTCAGGAAGTATTCAACAAAAAGTTTGTTTTTCACACAATTTACATATTTCATTTAACCTGGCTTGTTTAAAATTTCTTAATATAGAAACTTGCCAATTATTTTCATTTATTTGTTAATATTTTACATTGTGCGTGTTTGTTTTTTTGTTTTTTGTTTTTTTTTTTCATTTATGTTTTCTCGATAATTGTACACTTTTTCAAAGTTTAAAACTTAAAAATCGGTTAATAAATGAATTTAATTAAATTTTAATCCTTACCTGGGGTAGCTCTTATCACAAATATTTAACGATACTTTGCAGGATACCGTAGTATTTATATTGATGAATATTAAATAGACTAAAATATAGTAACTAACTTTTAAAAATAACCCGGTTTTAGTATAATAATATAATTAATTAAAAAATAATTTTTGTATAATAATAAATTTAATTAAAAAATAATTTTAGTATAATAATAAATTTAATTAAAAAATTCTTTATTGATTTTATTATCGTATACGTTTGAAGCTATTCATGCACTAAACAAAAAAAATGGTGGGAAACGTGCCATCAAAATCTGGTGACTGAATAAAATATAAAACAACTCTTTCCAACTACACTATATGTCTAGCACGATATTCCATTTAATTCTTAGTCGAACTTTTCCACAAATTGAATGAAGGATGGTGATTAACTTCTATACGACATTGAATATATAGTATATGTGCACTAATTACACTTGCATTCAATTTGTTGAAATGTGACACCAAAATAAAAAACAACAACACAACTTCGAGAAAGTATCCTTTCAAACCTTAATTATTCTCCCCGGACGAAGACAGATGAAGTGTCATTCACAGAGGATTTTCTATAATTAATAATTAACACAGATAGGTTAAATATGTCACATTCTTTTAGATTAATATTTCAAGTGGAAGTCATACGTGGGCGGCGTTATTAGATATCGAGTCAATAATTGGAATGGAAATTTAATTTTCTATAACAGCAATTGAGAGAAAATAAATTTGACGCTTTGCATCAGAGGTCATCACTTAAAAAATTTTAATCATTTTAATTATTTTATGGTCTGGTATCATTTAAATCATTTTAATTATCACAAAATACATTCAGCGTTCTATAACATGGTTTATATTTCTTCGATACAAAACCATGCGGTTGGATAATATCAGAATGCCGCGTTGCTGCCGGGTTTCCATATTTTTTTTACACCGTGTTGTATGAAATCGTGCTGTTGAATGGTCTATTTTTGGACTGTACTTCAAAACATTTATTAGAATGCTTTATTAATGGATATTTTTAGTAATTTTCTATAGGTATTATATTGAAATAGTTATGTTAAAAAGCCTTATTGCAGGCTTGAGAAACTTTTTATCCTATATGATTTTGAGAACAGTTGAAAAGTTTCAGAAAAGATATCGCAATTTTTGTATTGAGTTCTAGTTGAGTTCTGTGTTATATATTTGTTTTATTTTAAAATGCTTATAAAAATATTTGTAATAGTACTAAATGAAATGCTTGCACTTGAATTACCTTAATGTATAAGGATTGTCTTGACTTTCACACTTTGTTATATATTTTAGGAATGCTCTTCTATAGAAGATTGTCTTCTAAGATTTATAAATATCTTCTTTCTTTTATTTTCCCATACAAATATAAGCTCAAGCAATTGTGAAATTTTGTAGAAATTAGATGGAATGATGAAGAATTTTAGCTTTATTTTATCTGAATTGAAATCATTCCCTGTACTACTTCAAAAAATAGTACCATTTAATTTTTAAGTGATATAAACGCTAAACTAAGTATATTATTAGACAACAGTTAAAAATAACTTTGATTATATATTTACAGGAATAACGCCCTTAAACCGTAGCAAAATGTTAAATATTTATTCAGAATAATATCACTTTATGTTGTTGTTTTATCTGATATACGTAAATATATATAAAATTATTCCAAATATTTCAGAGATTCATTTGCTGTGTATCATTTTTAAGTGTTTTCTATTGGATATATCTAAGATTATCTATTATCTCTGTTTGTTTCTCCCTAATAGAATAATTGGAATATCGCAATCATTAGAGCAGCAAAATTATTTTTGAATATTAATGGATATTATATTATATAATAAATTTGCAGACATTGATCACTTCATTAATTAATAAAAATGTGTTTTTAAATTTACATCCACAATGCAAACTTACATACACATCCCAAATTATATAACGGAAGTTCTTTTCTTGGAGTTATTGTGTACTTACAAAATATGGCATGATTTGCGTTACATTTTAGAGCAAAATCAAATAGCTAATCTTTACCTTTTTTTTTTCATCAATTGCATCAAACATTTGATATATATCTACAATTTTGGTGTCATAATAACATAACAAATTTCATTTGTGTATTTTTTTTTAATTATGTTCCCATATGCGCGAATCTACAGTCGTTCCGGATTTTACTGAAAACTTGTCACCATTCTATAAATTTAACTCAAATAAATTTTTCCTACTCTAAGTTATAGTATCCATTTAAAGATAGTAAAGCAGACAAACAAATCTCCCTTAGACGGATTTAGTACCAAATTTAACAGAATCTTAAATGTTTAGTATTAATGCCTTATACCAAGTTTAATTTTATTGGTTAATAAAAGGGATTTAATCTTATCTTTATACTTATTATGTTCTTATGTAATCACATACAAAGATAGGTTGACCATAGGTCAATTGTTTTAGTTAGATTATGTCGAAAATGTTTTACAAATCTATAATTCTGGAGGTAAAATCATAAGATAAATTTTGCATATGTACCAAGTATGTTTTATATGCTATTATGTTTACAAATGGTGTGACAAATGCAATACAAAAAATATTTTTTTTCTAATTTAAGAATGCCTGGAATATAAAAATTAATAAAAAAGACTCTAAGTCGAAATTCTAGGTAATTTCTATGATTTTGTGCTCTATAAAATAAAAATCTCTTCTATCAAAACAAATCATCAGTTCCTTTCTCAGACTTTAGCCATGAAAAATTCACGCAGGCGTTTCTAACAGATGAAATACAAGTTCAAGCGAAATGAATCTGCCCATGGAGTAGCTTACAAAATGAAATTATCCCATTACCCGAGTAATGGGCTACCAATAGCGTGCAGGTCAGATTAATTAATGTGCTGGAGGTACTTGAGAAGCGCAAAGTGCAATTAATTTTCATTCATACGCCTTATTGATTTTCAATGGGAGTTAAAATCCGATGCACACTCGCTTCTCTCTATAATTGAATTATATTTTATTTCTGTGCTGTCGCTGAAATTAACTCTGTGTTCATAAATTAGTATATCCAAGGTCTAAAGTGCTATTTTAGCTTATAGTATCATATACAGCACATATATTTTAGGTTATATAAGTAAGTAAATTGATTGATCTGTTATTAAACACAACATATTTTCTATGAGAACTTATTAATATATATATATATATATATATATATTGCATTGATTATTTTGCTTCATTTCTTAACCAGGTGGTTTCATTTTAAGTTGCCTGCTTCTTTTTAAATCAGTGCTTTAAATATTAATAGAAAATTGACAGAAGGCACATGTGAGAAAATACAAATATTGCAATTTAAATTATTTGAAAGCTATTTTATTTATTTGTTACTAAACATATAAATGTAATATAATGTTTTTATTAAAACAGTAATTAATATTGGATTACTCAATATTGTATGAAATAGGTTAATTCAGAATTTTTTAAAAAATTATTTTTAAGAATTGGTTTTAAATATCATTTTTAAATAAACGCACAATCCGAATCAGCTTCATAAATTCATGTTTTCGTACAAAATATACTCTAGCAACCAATTCAATTTTTTCTTTAGATAAAATAGTGGTACTATTAATTCAAGAAAAACTATTTAAGCAAATGAAAATATAGGATGACTGAAGTGCAACTCTACGCCTTACTAGGAAAAAACATTTCCAAATTCTCATCAGTAAATGAATTACAGTTTTACCAATCTATTCTCAGAGAAATAATTAGCTATACCACCCCAGTTTGGGGCAGAGGGTGGCATGCAGATAAATTATAGACACCGCAAATCAGTTGGCATGACAAATAAACCAAACACTGTGGTATATTAGAAATACAAATATTTTAAAAGACTATCTACTATTAGAGATTTCTTTCAAAAATTAACGACAAAATTTTCAGTAAGATGATGGCATTACAAACATATACACGAAATCCTGGTCTCTGGTCCCATGAGCAACACGAAAAGACGACTCCCCCCGTACGTAACATCTATGAAAGGATATCTATTTTGAGATCTTCTCTGAGCTCGAGCGACTGTAAAATTGCTTCAGGTATGAAGAGATAATTCTTTAGAACAATTATTCATCGGAATATCTGTGAAGTAGGATATATTAAATATTCATCAGATAATAATTCATTAGGATTAAATTGGGGATTTTTTTTTCCTTTTTCCTTTTCTTTTCATATGATATGTTATAGAATTATATTTATTATACACGTTGATTAATTCCGAGGTTGCATTTTCTATGTTTAGGTGCAAATCATTTGTCATGCCACTTGCGATTGTCTCATTGTTGAAAAAGAAGGTGAAAAACCAAAGAGTCTACGCGTTTCCCAAGACCCCATCTTGCTTTAAAAACTGAATACTTTAAATATGATTCATCAAGATGATTACTAAGAGCAAAATTTTCACTTAAGTACCATAATTGTCATATATTTGCTTTTCCGATTTCACATTCTAACATCCTGGGTTAAAGAGAAAAAATATTTTGAGTCTGTCTGTTTTCCTCTAGATGCGATTAATGATAAACAAACACAACAAGCCATATATGTGTGTGTGTGTGTGTGTGTGTGTGTGTGTGTGTGTGTGTGTGTGTGTGTGTGTGTGTGCGTGTGTGTGTATGTGTGTGTGTGTGTGTGTGTGTGTGTGTGTGTGTGTGTGTGTGTGTGTGTGTGTGTGTTTTAAACTCTTAATTTAATCAAAATTAATTTCCAAGATTTTATATTAATTTAGCCCATCGTAACATCATTCTAAAATATTCTCTTATTTCGTGATCCAATTCCACTTTCGATTTAATTAAATCCTCTCTAAAACTAATGCGCCATCAGTACTACGTATTAAATGAAAGTGATACTTCATTTGTACTCCCAAGTTAGAATAAAACCTCCCGAGATAGAATAAAACGAAATTAAAAATATAAAATGTCTATTCACTGCTTGGAACCTGCACTCTGCTTCAAACAAATAATGTTACATATTATTTAGCCGACAGGATTCGAAATAACATTATATATATATATATATATATATATAGAGCGTCCGTCAATATTAATTTGAACACAATGAATGAAAAAACGCAATAAACTAGATAGGAAAATTCAGCATATGATTTTGTTATTATAATCCAGCTGTATCAAATTTTGCTGAGGTTTCAAAAAATTCAAAATGAATGAGGTTCAAAAAAATTCATGCATTTGAGTCGTGGATGAATTTTTTTAATATTGCCCCACAAATCGGAGTAACCAGCAATCGCCTAGGCTTGGCAGAGCATCTCATTTCTGATTAATTAATCCGTAGTTTGAATCCCAGCCACAATGTTTTATCCAAAGACTGTAATTCTTTTATTTAAAATGTTACGTTTCTTTTATCTAAGAACTGGAAGGTTCTAGATCTTTCTTAAATATTCAAATTGGATTGTTCCCGAGCATTCTGGATATGTATAAAAGCTGAGCCCCGTCAGTGATGGTTAAGTTCTCAGTCTCGTGGTGTTGCGAGTTTCTTCGGTCTAATAAATCTAATTGTTTATTTAAACTAACGGCATAGTTCTTTACAACTTCGTGACAATAATATTATTGATTTTGAACTTAATCTGTGGTTGCATGTTGGCCAGTCTTTCCCTGTAAATAAAAAAAATAACTTAAAAATACTATAACTAGTTAATGAAATATCTACATCCCTATCATTAGAGTGAAATAATTCCAAAAGGCATGTTCATTTCTCTTCCCTGTTTTAAGAAAATAAAAATCAAACACACTATTTCATGCTAATATATAAGAGAGTGCAGAGAAAACAGGTCTTTGTGGTTTTATTTGCACTCAAATAACATTTAAATAACATTCAAACGACATTCTCTTCAAATAACATTACAAAAGATCTTTTGGTAATATTATTTGCAGATAATTCTACATTTTTTTTTAAATTTTAAAACTCTTTTTTCAGGGGATATATGGTACGTTAGTAGGGATATCAAGTGGTTTAAAATAGAATAAAATTATCAGTGACTTTCTGATTTAATAATAAAATATTTTGACCAAGTTTTAAACTATAATTAGATTGATTAATAAGCTCCAATTTAGCAAATATAGGCTTGACAGGAAATTAATTAAGCAAATATTTGCTAAATTTCCCCAATTAATCAAAATGTTAGTGCCTGAAAGAACGTATTTATATCCATTAAAATGACAAAACAATACAGATTTTTGTAGTTGGTTTACTTTATCCATATTTTTGCATAGAAGTGTAAATTTCCAATTTGAAAAGCATTTATGTGTAAAGAAGTGCATGCTTTATTGTAAATAAAGAATCTGTTTTTGAAGTTTTGTCAACTTGATTGATGTATTTTTGTTTCCAGAAAAATGATAAAGCAATGCTGCTTTTCAGTTGATGATGATGATGTCGTATTCGCGTTACCACAGAAAGGAGATGCAGTAGCTTCCGAAGGCTGCTTTCCGGTTGCTCTTTATTTTATCATGCTCCTCTATGTCTAAGGAAATTTTTTTTTAAAAAATTCTCAAAAATTTTAAACGATTAATTTAACTATTTTTTAAATATTATAAATTTATCCTCAATAAAGTTTGAAAAATTAATGTGATACAAAGAATAAAAATGCTAAAAAATAAAAATTTAAGAAGTTAGGAAACGTTACAATTAAAATTTTAAAATATCATAGGGTCGCGGTGGTCTGGTTGTAAGGTCCTGCCTTCGGAACTAGAAGGTTCGAAGTGCGATTCTACCGAAAACCCGTCGTGTAATCGGGTCTGGTGCACGTTAAATCCGTCGGGGCCACACATCCTCCCGATGGTGAGGTGAGAGAGTTTGGAAAGGGGAGTGCCAGCTCAGGTGTCGCCTCAGGTGCTTTGAAACGGGATGTTAATGCAACTAAACCTAATATGATCATAAACTTTGGTTGCATACATAAAGAATGTTGAATTTGTATATTTGAACTAAAACATATATTCCAAACTCAGATTTTTAAAATATATGAGCAAATAATTGTTAAAGATGCGAAATTATCTTTATTTTTTTACTACTTGTCTCAGATGGCAAACTGGTTCGTTCGGAAATACTGCTTTTATTTGATTTCGGATAACTCGTTTAGATATAACTTCATGTCTACTTTTCAACTAAATTGTTAAACATTAAAGGCGTGTTATTTTAATTCTCTTAATTCTGATCATTGAACAGATTAACATTTCTAAATGAGATATATCCCATAACGTCATAATGCTGTTAGAACTTAGTTCATATCTTCTAAAATTCACATATTGTATCTTCTCTTTTTTTATTCATCTTATAACCTCTCTTTTTTTTTTTTCCATCTTGAAACTACTCATATATTAAACAGAATCGTTATTGTTTAGCTTTCAATAAAAGAATATTTGTTGAAGTATTGAAGACAATCTGATTTTAATTTTTGTTAATTAATAATTTTGAAATGACATAAAATTTATTTTTCAGCAATATTTTCAGAAGTTATCATATCTGAAAGCCAAAATTTCATTTCCTTTTTAATTGAATAAAATTTCAAAAAAGAAATTACTCCTTTGCACATTCCCACTGAAAGATATATGTATATCAAATGTGGCAACAACCGTAGGTCTAACTACTTATTGTACAGCTTATTCCTTGAAATGGTACAACTTATTCCTTGTTATCACTAGCCGATTTTTCTAATGTCATCCAGCTAAAGATTACCATAAATTCACTGTCTTTACTGAAAGAACACTTTTATGTTTGACTGATCTACATTATTGTTTGATGTTTGACACACCTTTCTCCCTTTACAAAAAATATAATAATTTAAGAATGTTTTGAATTTGCATATGAAGAATGCGTCATCAAATTATTTCTCCGTGACCAAGAGATTTCAGATATTCCTCACGTGTTCAAGCGCACGTTATTTCAGAAATTTGCTATATATTATATTTTATGATACTAAATAATATAATTTACAATGCTCTTTTAAGGACACATTTTTAAAAAATAACTATTTTCGAAATACAGAATAGAAAAAAAAATTGAAATTTGCATGCATCAAAAATAAATTATTTTATAACAAATATGATTGATATGAATGAATTCTAGTGGGTTGATTGAATAGCCATAATGCTTTTTTTCCAATAGATGGTTGCCATTTATTTTAAAGAATTTCGCGCATCTTTAAGGTGGTGGTTTTAATCGCATTAGCGTGGACATAATTATCTAAATCCGTGAGTCATGATAAAGACAAAAATGGCACCTTTTTTTAACTAATGTGGTCTTGTAGCTTCTACAGGGTTGCTACTAAATATTGTTACAAATACAAATTTAAAACGAAAAAATTAAAAATGCAGTATCATATCACTGCTATCATTTAATGATGGTCACGCCCAGGTCAGTTTACTTTTTACATATCCGCCTTTAAAAAAAATTATATCGATCTATCTATCTATCTATCTATCTATCTATCTATCTATCTATCTATCTATCTATATATATATATATATATATATATATATATATATATATATATATATATATATATATATATATATATATATATATATATATATCATCAACACTAATACAAAATTTTCAAACACAGAAAACGACAAATAAATCCCTTTACTAAATAATTGAATTATTTATCATATTCAAACTTGTTAAAATAATTAATAATGCCCCTGAAGTTAAAATCTGGCATTGTTCCAATATTTACGACTGAATAGCTCTATCACAACTTACTGAACTTCACTGCAAATTAAGTGCCTGAGGGTCTATCAGTTTTAGAATAATGTTGGTTAACAATATAACTATGTATCGAACTCGATCTTCTTCCTTTGATTCATGTTCCTCAATACCTGATTGTATAAATACATTTAATTATCTTAATGATTTTAATTGAATCCTTTATGTCTTAATTATAATGAAAATTGTTCTAATATTAAAAAGGAAATTTCATTAAATTTCGTTCTTTCTTCTATCAATTGCTGTAAGCCTGTACCACTATACTTGGATTTTGATTAATTTCTTCTAAAATTAGGAGAAAAGATATTAGAACCGATTTTCAATTCCGAGTAGATGTTGTCGCTGGACTTAATGTTAACTTTAAAGTTTCACACAATCACTTTATATTTATATATATATATATATATATATATATATATATATATATATATATATATATATATATATAAGCATATATATATATATATATATATATATAAGCATATATATATATATATATATATATATATATATATATATATATATATATAAGCATTATTTTATGTGAAGCAGAATACAGTTTGAAGACACTGAAGATGCTTTTGATTTCGTGACGTTGTTTTATTTCATTTTGAAGAAGCAGGCATATACAAGCGATGAGCATACAGAACGACACAGACAGAAATGAGGAAAAGCTCTTGAACATTTTATCCCTGGTTTTATATAACCTGAG
Source organism: Argiope bruennichi (assembly GCF_947563725.1). Taxonomy (NCBI): domain Eukaryota; kingdom Metazoa; phylum Arthropoda; class Arachnida; order Araneae; family Araneidae; genus Argiope; species Argiope bruennichi. The sequence continues at coordinate 93,198,676 of NC_079152.1, read as the reverse complement.
ATTTTGATAGGGAAAATATTTCTTTACAGTGCTAATATATCATTAAGATTTCGACAGAATTTTTTGTTACACGCGTCGAAGAGGTAGGGGAAGCACATGGATCTTTTAAAAAAGATTGCGGTTCGTCAGCGGTATTTGTCCCTTCACGCGGAGTGTGGGATATTAGGCTTTTACTCGATTCAGCAATTTTACAAAGCTACTCTTAAATTAATTAAGTAGAGAAAGTGGAATTGGATCACGAAATAAGAGAATATTTTTAGAATGAAGTTACTATGGGCTAAATTGAGATAAAACCTTGGAAATTAATTAAATTGAAATTAAAGTTAAAATATCATTACATATATATATATATATATATATATATATATATATATATATATATATATATATATATATATATATATATATATATATATATATATATATATATATATATATATATATATATATATATATAATAACTGTTATATATAAAATAATAACTGTTTTACTTCACAGGCTAACCGAGATTATTTGAGACACTATCTTCCCATCCGATATCCTGATGGTCAAGAGTCGACGCTCCTTGGCTTGAGATTCACTGTCCAACCAAGGCATTTCCAAAGAAGCGAGATGCGACTTAAGTGTGTCTCCACACTCTTCAATGTTACCAACATGCGCAGTGAAGACATGGTCATCAGCAGCCGGCAAGAAAGCTCCGGACTTGTTGTTGTCATTAATAGCAGTGGTAAGCTTTTTTGTACTGAAACAAACAAATAAAATCACTATATATTAACCATAAGGAAATAATGTCAGTAATAATTGAAACAATTTTATTTTATTTAATATAATACGGATAAACTGTGCATTAATAATTAGTATAGTATCTAATTTGGTGTTGCGCATCCCTCTTCATAAAGATCATTCCAATTAATAACCGAAAAGGAAAAAAGTGTCACAAAACCCTCGTGTCGTCGTCAGCAGTTATTACATTCTAAATTTACCTGTTAACCGGATAATTAACTTATATTCAATTCGTTTTACATTAAAATATTTCGTCATACCCGGTTCACAGGTTAAACGTAAAAGTTCATAAGAATAGGTAGGAAAAGATAAAAAAGACATTAATTGTTGACAATTTTATATATAAAACACAGAAACTACTAAAATAAAAATAATCAAAACATAATAAATATCAAGTGAATCAATATTGAAAACAGCGGACGATATATGAAATATATATATATATATATATATATATATATATATATATATATATATATATATATATATATATATATATATATATATATATATATATATATATATATATATATATATATATATATATATATATATATATATATATATATATATATATATATATATATACAACTACAAACATGCAAAAGGATATAATTAAAAGTATCTTGTGACACCAAATGGGTTCATGGAAATAAAAAAATAAAATTGAACAGTTTGATTTAAAGAAAATATGTTAAACTGAATCTTTATCATTTTTGGCATTTTAAAATGAAAGAAATATTGTCAAATGTTTGAAGGAAAGAGGCATAAAAAGAATTAAATAAATGAATAAATAATATATTAAATGACATAGGAATAGAATTATATCCCATAATAATCACTATAAAATAAAATTTACACTCAAACGACAAGCATATTACGAAGAATAAAGTTTAAGTAAATGTACCCCCGTAAACATTTCTGATACCTTTTCCCTGAGTAAACAAATTTTAAATTGGAACAGTCTATTTAAGACTACTTACAAGGCAGTGAAAGAATTAGACTCTTATGTCTGTCTGTTATAAAAAATATTTGTCGAGCAGTTTCTTCACAATCTGCTTTTCAAATCGTAAACATTGAATACCTTTGTTCGACCTTCTTTCGAATCCAACTGCCCCCCCCCCCCTTTTTTTGTGCGAACGAATGTGAACAGCTGCAAATTGACATCAAAGAAGTTGTAAGAAAACTATCAGGTGCAGCTTGTTTTTTATTTTTATTTGATATTCAAATATGTGTGTGAATCCATCTTTCTATGTAGATGGCTTTCAAGATTTTATTTTATTTTAATGTATTTATCAATTTATTTTAAAAATTTATTTTAATGTATTTTCTTCAGCTTAATTTAAGCTGAAGAAAAATTTTTTAGACAATAAGCATATTTAATATTTTTCTTATCAAGATATTGAGGGGAAATATTCAGCAGAATAGTAAATAAAAATTTACATTATGCATCAATATTAATAATAATTAATAATAATACTTAGTAATATAATAATTATCAATAATAATTAATAATATAATAATTTATAATTTATAGCAATAATATTTATCATATTATAATATATATATATATATATATATATATATATATATATATATATATATATATATATATATATATATATATATATATATATATATATATATATATATATATATATATATATATATATATATATATATATATATATATATATAGAATAATTTAAATGAAATAGAAGGATTTTGTCAGCATCTTTATAAAAATTGCTTATAGAATTATAGTCCAATTTAGGTTTCGTTTCAGTAAAAAAAAATTTCATATTTTGTCTTTAAGAGTCATAATGACAATACGCTATTAATAATTTAAATAAAATTGAAAGAATTTTAAAATTTTTCGTTCTATTTAATTAGCAGATGATGGAATTATCCATAAACTACGATTTTAGGAAGGATGGAGCTAATTTTATCAGATCAAGCATTATTCGTCGAACACTTGAGTGTTCGAAATTATATTGCTTATATAATAAGAGCATGGATTAATTTTAATGAGTATGATACTAATCTTATCAGATTGAGCATTGTTTATCAAATTCTTGAATACATTAAATTATTTTGCCTATATAATGAGTGCATGAAGCAATTTTCTTTTCATTAAGCTACTATTTTAATGACTTTGGCATTAACTCTGCTCAACAAATAAAACCACTAAAATCAGGGTTATTTTTATATAATTATTTATATATTTTTACTATTTATTTGAAAAGAACCCTAAAATAACGTCAAAATCGCTATTATTTTTATTTTCGGCCAAAACCATTGTTTATTCTTAAATAAATCTTTTATTTAATTAAATCATAAAGCTTCACAATAGGTACTCCAAGTCGCAAATTTTTAACCTGCAGATTGCAATAATAAAAATGCTGTAAGCTATAGGTCAAATATTTTGGCCTGCATTAAGTTTTAAGGTTAAAAAAAATAGCTTAATCTTATTCTTAGAAAAATTTATCTTTTATTGCCTAGTATCTTTTTTTAAATATTGTCTAGAATCCTTTTATATACTTATGTTACTTATATATGTTTTAAATACTTATAAAGGCTAAACATTGTTATTAAATTTTATATCTGCACCCATATTTCAAAAATAAAAAAAATATTACAATGAAATTTTATATGTTATTGTTTGTATAGTTCATCTTAATTTTTGAGAAATTCCAAAACCAGGCTTAAATTTTAAAATAAAAGAATATTTTGAGCACCCGCTGTTGTCTTAATTATTTTTAGTACTTAATTATCATTTAAATTATTGGTTTTAGCTGAAATACTTTCATGAATGTATCACAATCTGGTAAGAAATTCAGATAATATATTTCAAGATTCCATAAAATTTGGGCTCCATTTCAAAATAAAACTCTTGATTAGCGCACTATAATACAAAAAAATAAATAAATAAAGCAATTACACCCAAATAAAATCGTTCGACTATGAACCATTGACAACGATACTATAAAGCAAATATCCTGCGATAAATATCATGTAAATATAAGATCCTATGAAGGAATATGAAAATATATTAATATTAGTCTTGTATACTCATGGTTCATATGTCTAATTTATTTTTAACAATAAAATCCTTCCCCCCCCCTTTATAAATAGAATACCTCCTCTTCTAAGTTACACACCGTGTCGTAACCAAGGAGATTGGAGTAAGTGGTAGAAAGCATCAAAAGAGAGTCACGAGAGGGTGGATATATCTAAGACTAAATATTAGCGCGTTCGCTTCTCTTTGTAAAGTCAAATATAAAGAAAAATAACAAAAAGTACTATTTATCTTGCTTTCCATTACCTCCCTATTACGCCACTGGCTTCAAGATTATTTGGGAAAGTTTTATTTGAAGCTTAAAGATTGATTTTATTGAGCAATAATGTCTGAAACTTTCATAAGACATCGACACTCCAATTCAAAGTTTTTACTCGCAAAAATCTTTTAAAACAACTATTTAATTTCTGTGAAATTTTGAACTCATGTCTGGAAACCTGGATTATAAGCAGTGGCAAAGCAGGTATAAATACGTAAATAATAAAGGGTAACTATTTAAGGTTTTCTTCGAATTAATAAGTGCAATTACGCATTTCATAGTGAATTAGTGCAACAGAAAGAACTGTATGAAATTAACAAAACTAGGATTTAAATGTGAGACATTATATGAATTAATTGGAGATTCTTCTTCTATTTCTGCACTATCTATTCCTTATTTATTAAGCTACACATACGATAATAATTTTATTTTTATTTATATTTCAAGCACCTTTAAAAAATTATGATTTCTTTTAATGAATGACTCTCGTATAACTATTTTAATCAAATTTAAATCAAAATTCTTTCCGAATCCCAATTTAAATCTAAATACTATATGAATTAAAAATAAAAAAATTAGGATAATGTTCAAAACTATTGCCTGTCCGTTTTATAATATGATATTTCTATGTTTAAATCCCAGTTCGATTTGAATTTTGTCAGGAATTTGTGATAGGACACCTCAATTCTGGCATTCTTATGTCATGGAATTTTAATGGAGGACTATTGACATAGATTTAATTTTCCGATTAAAAATTACAAGTACCATTCAGGAATTAAACTCTCAGGTTACTTCAAAACGAAATGTTAGTATACCAAAACTAAGCTAAACTTAACCCACGTACTGCCAACTGAAATCGTTACTCACTATAAAAGTTGAAAACTTTCTTTTACATTACTGTCAGAATTTCAATTTGTAATAACTAATTTTGTGTTTGTTTTCTCTTTCTTGTTTTTATAGGTTTTTCTGGATGTAAAATAAACGAAACACTTCTGTGGATAGCATATTTTCTAGTTATTCTCATATGCTGTCGGTAGCAGAACAGTATTTACGAGAATTGATATTTTCACCTCACTGCTGTGCAGTGGAAGTTACATGGCTCTGTGATTGAAAGTAAAATTCGTGTTCTCCTCTCCAATACTAAGCAGAACTCATAACACAAGAGACAAGATATATTGCCTGCCGAACAAGTTTAATGCATCCTGTTGTAGATATGTATCATAGATCTGTAAGATGATGGGAGGCACAAAGAAATTTTGTTTGAGGAAAAAAATTTAAATCCGGTGATTACATAGCAATCTTTCCACGCCAGTGGACGATATCATCAATCCCAAATCCTGACTTTTTGGCTTAAAGAGGAATAGAATCACATGTACTTTGAGATATTAAACCCTTGCACTTTGTACATGAAGATGATTGTCACAAATTTGGTGGTATAATGTCTCTTTTTCTTGTGTTCGATTCTGGTTAGTGCTATGTTCTGACGATTTATTGCCACAGTTTTACCAAGCCCAAACCTGCCTTCCGATCACATGCTCACATTTTGAAAAACTGATGAATATTATGATTTATTTCATGTATTTCGAGATCGAACTATCACCTCTTAATATACTTCAATATAATATGTAACTTACTGCAGAGTTTTTATGTTATTTCATAAGAAAATACAGTTTTATTGAAATTCGGGCTAATATTGCTGCTGCTGTCTTAAGAGAATCTTCTACAAGAGAAAATTATTTGAATCCCAAATGAAAAGAGTAGATTAACTGATTCATCACCTTTCTACATAACCTTTCTATCACTTTTAAGGCATTTCTTATACCGTGAAATGAGTCAATTTTTACTCTTCCTTTAAAAATAACACATCTAGTGAAAATAATTATTTCTGCACAGCATTTTATACCAGGATATAATCACCATAATGATGACGTCAAACAATCTTTAAGTATGAAAAATAAGTGGTAATCACTCTGCTGTGGTGTAGCATCACAGGGCGGGAAGTTCAAAGATACCCAGTCAAACTGCTCAACTATTGCGTTGGAGATAATGTTAAAAAAAATTAATAGTGTAAAGCAACATAACTCAAACTAATGAAAACCAGGAAATGAAATGACGAACCATTTTGTAAAATAAATCAATGGATTATAATTTTTTATTTCTTAGTCCTTCCTTAGAGAAAATATAAAACAATATGCTTTTGAATAATTACCAAAATTGGCAAGATATCGAAATTTCAAAAGAAGAGGATTGAAGGATTGTTTCCACCCTTAATTTTTAAACTACTGACCTTTTTTTTTTACTGAGAGTGTTTTATATTTTAAGTTTTTTTTTTTATTTCTTTTATATCATTATATTTGAACGTAGAATAAACAGGCTTTTTTAAATAAGCATTCAAAAGAAAATAAAAATAAGTTATTTATTATGGTTTCGGACAAATAAAGTACTTTTTTTCAAGATCAGATGTAGTGAAACTTCAAAAAAATATTTGTAACCAAATTACAAGTACTGCATTTAACTTTTGGTGTTAATATGGCACTTAGAGTAACTCGTCTTTATTGACTATATACTATATTTCAGTTTGTCATACATTGATTTTGATTGTACCTGCATTCGTGATATTTACACCATTTTAGGTAAACTGCCGAGGAGATTTAGATAAATATTTAAAATTAAATAATTACATAATTAAAATAATAAAATAATTAAATAACTGAAATAATTTAATTAAATAGTTAAATAACAGAAATATCGAAATTAAATAATTCAAAGAATAAGCATGCAAACTTTTCATCAAGGCTTATATTACACAATGCAGTTTTTTGGTTCATGATAATTTATTTTAAGTTTTCATAATCTCGGCAAGAAATGAGAAAATTATAGACAAATTGTCTTTCTTATACGAAAAGAGATTTTATATGATTTTCCTGCAGACATGGTAGTTTTGAATTTCTGCCTTTTCAAAAACATTGCACGTAGCTTTTTCATTGTTGTTGCAATTCTGAAATGTGTAGCGAGACCAAGCATACCAGTTACTATTCATCTTACATTCTTTATAACAGTGGCTGTCTTCAATAACAGAATAGTTTCTATGAAAAAGGATTAAAATAAAATGTATTTGGAAGTATTTTTAATGCCTTAAAAATATGGAATTATGTAGAAAGGTAATTTATGCATATTCTTTCGATAAGTTTTTTTAAAGCATATCTATTGAAAGTTTTTCGTAAAGAGTTTTCTTTGAAGATTGAAAAAAATAATCTATAAAAAATTATTTGCATATTTTAATAGCATAATAGCATGTACTTTCCTGAAACACATCATCTTTCAAAAGCTGATCAATTGTATCAATCATTTTTTAAAAGACAACTACCGTTTGTAAATAAGAAAAATTCTCACGTTATTACAGAATAAATAATCAAGCACTTTATGTTTTCTCATTAAGAAATATGTTTAATTAGAAATCATTTATGAAGTCAAAATGATTTTCTTAAGTAACCGATTATCAAAAATTTACATTCAACAAGCTGAAGATCATTATTGTGAATTTAAAACAGTGCCAATTGCATCTATTATCATGACAGAAATACATTTATTCATTTCATTAGAGGACTTTAATGATTTGTGAAATTATCTAAACTCTGAATGGAGAATTTGATTATCTATTTTTGAAAACTTACCGGGGTATTCCGTCAAGATTCAAAACTTCTCAGAAAGTGAATTCTATTTGGAAAAACATAAATTTACCCACAGAACCATAATTCAACGATACATTGAAATATGTGAAATTAAACGTTAAACGTCACATCTGGTGCAAAGAAAATAAGCAGCACTTGAAATAGAAAAAAAAACATTTACATTTGACAAGGTAAATTTATAGGAAAGAAGTGAAAAAAATTACCGCACATATCGAAGTATGAATATGCACTTCTTATAATGCCTACCTTAGCATGATCCAAAACTTATTATTCAAATAAATGAAGGAAGTTTGTATACAAATCACTCAGTTTTTCTCGAAGTAAAATCTGTTCCTAAATATGTCTGCTCCGAAAGATGCCTGCGCAGGAGAAAAAATTCATGAAAATAAGATAAGTTAATCGAGAGTTTAGTTTAGTTTAGCTATATTAACACCCCGTTTTAAAGTAACATTAGGGCTATTTTGGGACAGACTTCTCAATTTTGAACCGTGGTCAGATAACGAGGACGACACTTGAGTTGGCACCCTCCTCTCCAAACTTCCAAATGACACCAGCGAGAGGACTCAGTTAATCGAGAATAGGCACCTATAGGGATCACTCTATAGATTTACTTTGTTCTAACATTAGTTATCATTTATTTTCGGTGTACCAGATGTGACATTTTCTTAAAAACTATACGTTACAAAGATATGTTTTTTTTTCATATGTTTTTCGTTATTGAAAACAAAGCCGGATACCCCAGGATGTTTTTGAACTCTTCACGGATTGCCTTGAATGTGTGAAACAATAATTTAATCTACAGTCATTTTTATTCATTTTTTATGCAATTAAAAACTCAGGTGATCAATTCTATGTGCTCTAAAAATAAAATAACATTTTTTTTCTTTTTCTTTTGAAAAGAAAGCACTTATCATGTACATTCCTTATAATTTGTGGGAAATCTGTATTTCCATGCTCTAACCTGTATTTGAAGAAAAATATGCTGCTTTCTCCTTATCAATATGATTCGTTGTGTAAATTAAAATAAATTTTGTTGTTGTTGATCATTTAAGGCATTGTGTTCTATTGTTGCCCTTTTTCTTCTAATTTCTATTTATAGAGCAATGAATTTATTAAGAAATTAACAGAAATTACATATTTAATGTAATAAATGGTATGATTTTATAACCTCTATTCACATTTTGAAAATTATTAGTATTTAAATCGATGACGATTTTAAATTTATTCTGGTTAATTTGGCTTCATTGAAGGAAATGGTGGATTCTATTAAGCCTTTTTGCAAATTATTTATTAAGAATTGTGATTTTTTTAAGCGTAGGTATTAAAATATAAATACATTAAATTTCTTTTAAAGACTTTTTATATTATATATAAAAATTAAAAGACATATTATTTTTTTTTAAAATTTCGAAATATTCTGGTGACTCAGTTTTTAATTTTTTTCTATTATTTTTCCTTATTTCCCAATATAAATTTGCTTTGAATAAAACTGTGTATAATTTTGTAATTCCTATCAAACGCTAATTTTTTAGAAACACTTTTATGGACATTTACGGAATTTTCAAAAGCATTTTATGTTTTTCGGAACCAAAATTGACTTTTAACTATCTGAAACAACTCAAAATATAAAATGTATATCCTGTTTTCTTTTAATTGTTAACCAAAATCTTATTTAATTTCTTCAAAAACATTTCAAAGATATATAAATCTAATTACAATATTTTTTTGAGGAAATTAATTAAAATACGTTTTTTTTTCTCTAGGCCTTTGAAATATTTATTTTATTGAACAATATATTTTATAAAACTATTTTATTTGAATATAAACAAATGTTTTGATCAGGTAACGATAAAAATAAAATTTTATATTTTTATCTATTTTTGCTTATTTCAATGTGCACTGTCCCCTTAAAAATATCACTTTTGAAATTCATCACTATTCATTAGATGAATGAAAAATAACAGTTATTAAAATATGAAGTGGTATAAAATATTTTCATTTTTTTTTCCAATTTCAAAATAATTTTCTATTTTCCATAGTGACACTTTTTTTTTCACATTTGCTGCCATACAAAAAGATGAAAACAGATGTCTTTTGCTTCACCAAAGTCCTTTTCTATCAACAGATTTCCATCAATATAGTTAAAATAAAATTCTTCTAAAATGGAATTTCATTTCTAAATCATTTATGTATTGAATGAAGATTTTGTATTTTGCGACTTTGAAATTTCAAGAATTGAAAAGAAAATGGTCCATCTAGAATTCTAAACTGGAGACTTCTACCTAAAAATTGAATGTGGCATGTATTTTTTTTATTAGAAAAAAATGTTCCATACAATGATATAAGAACAATAAAAATTTACGAACAATTGATCCATTTCAGAAGAATTAAATTACTCCTTAAGTTTTTAGCGTAGATAATATTGTCAAGCATTAAGGTCTTCATCCATTGTATGATTTTTATTTAAACAAAATTTGAAAAATATCAAGAATTTCTGAAGTCATCAATTATTAAATAAAGTTCTTACTTCAAATTAGCTCATTATTGGATTTATAATTTAATATTGATTATTATTTGTATTAAGTCTGGTAATATATGCAGCCATTTGATATTTATTTGATTGATAGTATATTTTTGCACCATCTTCATTTTAGAAGTAAATTAAGAAATTAATGACTATTTTATGCCAAATAAACTTTACCTAAAATAGATTAAAAAGTAAAACTTTAAAAAAATCATGATATCAAGACTATATAATGGCATTTACTAAGCATCTTAAAATGCGAAGGATTTTTAATTTGAAAAATACATCAAAAACTTATTTCATAAGATAAGAGAACATCATCATCGAGAAAATAGAACTCTAATGCATTTCAAACTGTTATTAAGATAAATTTGGGTTTCTCTTACGATATTTATATATAATGCAAGTATTTTGAAAGTCATTTTTAATAGTTTAATTATAAAAAATATCGCATTTTATCCCATAATAAGTAAAAATTTCATGATAAATGTTTATAAAAAAGCATTGCACTTAATATAATTCACATTATGAATATCATGATGCTTTCCGCGAAAACTGGGATTATATCCATTGTATTCAACTCTTAATTCTTTACAAAATGTAACAATAAATGTATTGATAAAAAATACTTTTATCATGGCAATAATTTATAAATTGATAGCAAAAAATTAATATGATGTAGAAAGGTTTTGCAATACAAAAAGTTGAATGTTTTTAAATATCTGTATTGCTGTTTCCAAAATAATAAATTAATTCTTGAACTCAACAATATTTTTTTACTGATGATAGCATAACAAAAAGCTCTAAAAACTGATTCAAGATATTGAAAATTACTCGAAAAGCTCTAGCTTATTAATAAAACACTAAATTATTCATCTTTTAGTTTTTCCCAACTATATTAAATTTTAAGTAAGCTGAAATAAACTCATATTTTCTCCAGACAACTCATTTACTATCACATAATTGTCTACGATATTTCATTTCACCAATTAAACTACTTTGAAATTCTAGTTCAGAAAAAAATAGTTCTTTAATTTAAATTCTTCCCTTTTTAAAAGACATTTCTTCATAAAATTATCTCAAAGAAATTGGGCTGTCTCAAAGTCAACGCTTCGAACTGACAGGAACTGACAGATTTTAAGAAAAGAAGTTGAGATAATTACCACAATTCTATAAAAAAAAACGAAAAAAAAAATCTACTTATAAACTGTATTCCTGCGGACAGAAAAAAAAAGAATTAAATCAGAATATTTTATCTTTGCTATTTTTTAGAATGGTCATTTCTTTGTTTTTTAAATATTTTTCCCCCCGTCAAAACCATCATTTTAATGTTTGCAGCTCTTAAAGACTTGACAACATTATTTATTGTAAAGTGAATTAAAAGTTTTGTTTATTTTAGTTCATAAATTAAAAGCTGGAAATATTAGATAGCTCATAGAAGGTAATTGGAGACAATGGTTAATTAATTTAGATGTAGAAACATCTTTTATAGAGTTTAAAAAAATGGGCCATAACAAATTAAATATCTTCATTTTCTAGTCTTTATTTTATGCTTTGGAGTGTGATAAATAAATAACCTACTAAAATAAAAATAAAAATTAGTTAAATATTTTTAATACTCTGATGTTTATGATCTAGTATGCTCTCCATAAATTGCATCATGTAACATGTACAATTAAAAATCATTCGAAAACTTTGTACATGACAGCACTCTCTATGACTTCAAAATTCGGTCCATAGCTATTCATTAGTTAGTAAGTGAATGGCAACGCTAGATTTTCGAAATTTAAAATTTAAAATTTCAGTTATTAAAGTTCTTTTTATTAAATTTGCAGATCATTGCGACATAAAAACAATTTCTACACCAATTAAAAATTCTGAAAATCAGGTTTTTGGCGATCCTTTTTCTTTTTTACCTTGAGTATTTTTCGTTGATTTTAATAAATGTTTAGAAATATTTTAAATTATATTTGGTATCGATACTTTTAATCTGTGTAGCTACAGGTTTAAACTCAAGTACATTCCAACGATATTAAATATACTTTAACATCATTAATTTTTGCTAACTTGCAAACTGATCGTGATGCTAAGTTGCATCACAAGACATGTATGATTAAAAATCGATCAAATCGTTTCACACGACAGATTTTAAAATTAGACCTACCAAATTTGCAACACAGTTACTTCTTGATCAGTAGGAGATCACTAAAAGAGATCTTTCAAAATAGTGATTAGAATTTTAATTAAAGATTGATCGATATTTTAACGTTTCGTCTCTTTAATACATTTCTGCATCATTTGAAAATGCAAAAAATAAGTTTGTCGCTGATTAGGAACTTTTTCAACGAACTTATTTTTTTACAAAAATAATTTAAATATTTTACAACTCTTTTCATAATTTAGTAATTGAAATTATAGTCACTTTTCAAAAATTTTATAATAAATGCGCTTTATACATTTCTTTATCATTGGCGTATGATTAAAATAAAAGTTAAACGAATCAAATCTAAAACATTATCATGCCACTAAGTATAATCTAGAGGTTCGAATCCCCTTTAATTTTTTTTTCAATTAGAAAGTTTCCAAACAAATAACTCAAAAAGACAGCCAAACAATTAAAATGTTAATTAAGAAATGAATTTGATTAGAAATCACAATCTATCTAAGTAAACTGGGAAAATAAAATTTCCATTTTTACTCAACGCACTTGCTTTTCATAAGCCAGAATATTTCCTCCTCTTCGAATTATAATTAAACGAAGAACAATTTTAATGCTCATTTTCAGTTCTATTCGTGACATCAAAAATTCCAAAACTGATGGCAGAAATCCAGATTATCTTGGTTCACATCACAAAAATATTACTTCCAAGATAAATCGGCTTATAAACTATATTAAATAAAAATTGCACTTTGTTTTTAGTTTCAAAAGCTTTTAATTAAAAAGAGGAAACCATAATACGGACTGAATTTAAATGTCATGTAAAAGAACCCAAGACGGTGTTGTGGTGCGATTTCTAATTATCTTAGAATCTAATTTGCAAAGAAAAGCCTGAACAATGCTTATTCTTGTGTTAAATTAAACGGTACAACAATTTCATGGTAAATGATTCTTAATTCAACAAACTTTTTTTTTTCACGCGGCATTCGCTGACAATTTGTCTTCGTGGCTTTATCAGTTATTATATTTATACGGAGACCGAACGCAAAGTGATATGTGAACTTTTAGAGCCTCATTTTCTTAGATACGGAACTAATATTGATTCAAAGATGTAAAAAGTACAAATATAAAATCCTTAATTTTTCCAATGCCAAAATATCTTGAAAAAAAAAGTATAGAAAGAATGTTTTTAAAACTAATTTAAAAATTAAGCATTACCATCTTTTCAGTTTAATGAAACGAGGTTTTTTATTATTATTCTTTTTGAATATTCTTTCATATTTTTATATAAAAGAGAGCAAAATGTTTTGAAAGCAATTTCTAAAATTGCCTTTTTTTTCTTTTATTGAATTATTTGTTGCTTTATCGAGCATCTAATTGACCGATTGTATTATTTATAATTAATTCCATTCAAATCATTTGGATATATTTTCATATCCATGATCCTGTCAATTTGTCAGATATTAAAGCCAGATATTTTGATTATCTTACATATGTATTCTTCATTGTGAGCAGGAACTTCTGAAGGGAGACCAATACCAAGATATCATAGTGCTATTAAAAACGTAGATGATGGTTTATCAATCATTCGCAATATTGTAATTTCATTTTTTCATTTGTTTTGTAAACTACACATATATTAAACATAATCTTTCTTCCTTAGTTTTCACGAATGGAAAAAAATCACATGTTTAAATATTTAATGAAACAACTAAAAGATTTGAGTTTCAGGGCAAGAATATAATCCTTTGTTAGAAATTCAGCAAAACTTCCTTAACCAAAATTCAAGAAACATTTTCTCAACAATTAGATTGATATCATTATAATGACATTTTTTTTATTTGAAACGGCATAAATATTTTTATGCAATTCATAAAAGTTGTGGAACATATCCAGGAAAAATTCCAAAACTCAGCTTAATTTGTTAAAATTCTCATTAAAATTCAAAAAAATTGCTCCTCAGTGCGCGTTTTCCCCCTTCAAGGTGTCACATCTTTGGCACTTCATATGTGTCAGATTTGGTAGCTGTACGTCAAACAATTTGTTTTGTAGCAAGCGAACACCAACATAGAATCCCCCACACACACATGCACACATTTGTCTTTATTAATAGCAGATATTGATTTTTATTTTTTTAAGGTGTACGTACACACTAGAAGAATTTTTCTTAATTTTAACTTTAAAAATCCAGTTTTTTCACAGTAGGTCATTAATATATGTTTAAACTCCTTTCAGTGAGAAAAACCATATTACACTAATTATTAATTAATGAAATAATATTTAATGAGCTAATTAGCCTATTTTTTGAAACATGATATCTTAAATTCTAATTTGTACAGACATACAATTCTAGTTGAAAATTATGCCTAATATTAGTCTTCATGTTGTCTTCCTCAATCAAGTTATAAAAGTATATAGTTTTTTTAAACAATTTTTTCATCAACGATGAATGGAAAAAGCGAGATTTTTTTTCTGTAATTTTAACTTTTAAATAGATATTAAAAATTTATTTCTATAAATATAACTTTGATTGAGACACAAAACATTCGCTATTTCATACAGATAATTTTGATATATAAATAACTGTATTTGGTTAATTTCTTGTTGAGTTATGATTGTTTGAATGAAGCAACATAGTGGGAAAATATCATTCTTCATAAAATGAGTTTTAAAAACGCCATGACTAGAGTTTTTAATGAAAACACCTCAAGAAAAATAATTATAACTCAAGAAATATTTCGAATATTGATAACATCTTGGTATCGTTTGAAGGCTAAAGGATCATAGAACATTATTAAGCAATAAAAAAATATTCGATATTTTGAACGATTTTCGAAGTTTCAAGTGTGTACATACACCTTAAATTCCATAATATTTCGTAATAAATAGAATCACAAAATGCTTTATAAAATATTTTTAAATAAAACCTAATTACCTTCCCATTTTATTGATTCACTAGTTTTCAAAATCAATGAATAATTAAAAATTATTCCACATTTATACATATACTGTGGTTTTTATCTTACTTTAATTACCATCACCATGAAGGAAAAAGCAATGATAAGGATTAATTTCAATATCGAATCTTAATCAAAGCGACCTGATGCACTTATGCAGCACTTGAGTAAAAAAATTGACTTACCTGTATTTAGAGAGAGGGTTTTATCCTTAGAGATTCTCAAAGGGAAATGGACCAGATATGTGTTTGAATCGGGATAAAATTAGAAAAACTTCCTAGAATCAGTATTACGCATTAAATAACTGGTTATTGATACATAAATATATCTATCAGTTTGAAAAATACTGTTGAAAACATGACTAGAGGACAAAACTGAATCCAATACTTCCTTGTTGTTTCTTCGTCATGCTATGCTGCATTAGATCTCACTCATATTATATCACTAGCCACCTTCGACAATCGCTTGGTTCGTGGAGCACATTCATGATGTTTAATTTCACTTTAATCTCTTCTTAACCGCTTAATTTCTACTTAACCGCTTAACTGTTTTGCCCGAATGCCATATGTGCATCGATTTATCCAATTTTGATAACTGTAAGCAAAAAATAAACCAGTTATAACGATTATAATTCAATATTAAAATTACTTTGAATACATTGATAAGCAAGTATTCAATCCATTGGAATCAAAATAAGAAAATATTCCAAAAAAAAGAAGATGTCATTTTATTAGATAGTAAAGAAAATAAAACAGTTAAGTGGTTAATGACGAAAACTTCTTTAACAAATTATTTTAAATCATTAAGTTGATATAGAAATAAAATTCGTATAACTTAATAGGCCTAATCCTTTCTTTATTACATACATGTATCTTTCTAAAGGAGTCAAGTCCCACGACATCATATTACCATTGAAAAATTATTTGTCCATGTGATGCACCTTCTAATTCAAAGAATTTTTGTTCCATGCAAACAGATATATTTTCTCTCTGAGGAATCGAAAGAAATTTTTACATATGTTTTACCCATATAAATATTTATAAGTAAATATCGTCAATAAGATTAATTATTAGTGCTAGTAATTAATAGTATCTTCTTAATTACAATTATGTCTGTTATAAATTTAGAATAATTGCAAGGGCATGTCTTGAAAATAAATATTATTTTGTTATTTTTTGCTTTCTTTTTTACTATAAGGGCTAAATTTTGCTTTTGATTATTTTTAATTGCATTATTTTAATCATTTTTTGCGATTGTATTAAAATTTCTTTCCATTTTTTTTAAAAATAACAATTACTGTTTGAAAAATTATTTGTAATTATTTGTAATTATTGTAATTATTCTCTATACCTTATTCATCAGTAATTATGTCATATACTCAAATTAAAGCAATTATTTAGAGTTTTTAGTGATTTTTGAATTACTTGAAAGAAACATTCAAAACTATCATCCAGATGATGAAATCAATAATTCAATTAATTATTGCTAACAATCGACAACGAAAATGAAATAAACAATAGGAAAAGTAAAAGAATAAAATTCGAGAACATCAAAAACAATAAGAAATACAGTAACAATAAACTGATTTATCTCATATTTATTTTTCTTGAGTCTTAAGAGAGCTAGAATATACCCACATTGATTATTAGAATTTTTGCCATTTTCTTGTTCTGTATTTCTTAAGCGAATAATAAAGCCATTTGATAATGCGCATTCATACAAGGGCTTTATTTGTTCTTAATTTTGTTATTACTTGTACACAACAAGTATTTTCTAAAGAATTTAGATGAAATATGAGAGAAAATATTTTATGTATGAAGCTCAATATGTGAAATATTATGATTTGTACCATAAAAAAATAACACATTCATCTTAAATGAATGGACACTATCCTGAAATCTGTTAAAAAAATTGAGTTACCTGCAAGATACTTACGATAAATTGCTTTTAATAAGGAAGATTTCTTGAAATTTTCACTCTCTTCATTTATAATATCAGTGTTTTATCAAGACCAGTATAGTTTAGGACAAAACTTCTGCTTGGAACCGCTCCCATGAATATTTTTTAAAGAAAATTAGACTGAATGGTTAGATTTTTAAATAAATAGCCTCTTTACAAGCATCTTCTTTTTTATCTGGAACATTGATCAGTTATTTCTAGTAACTAAAAAAATTCGCATCACTAAAAAGGTATGGTGGTACATTTTCCAGCATGCAATTGTTTTTATTCATTTCATACTTGATTTTTAATTAAAAATCTATCTTAGAAGTAACGGAATTACATTTATGCGAGTTCATTGTCTGAATGGCACTTCCATTTTTCTATTTGCCTTGCGTTTACTTAGGAATTTTCAATGCCATAGAATTAATCAACAATTTAATACAAAATGACAAACAAATTTTAAATTTAAAAGAGGTTTGTTACAATGTCACATAGATAAATTTTACTAATTGCTATACATTTTATATTATTATTACTGTTGAGAACAAATGGAAAAATTTTTTTTAAAAAGTTTGAATTAATAACCTTATATTTAAGTTATGACGACTTCTCGCATTCAAAAAAAGATTCATTAAATGCCCTTTCAGCATTGTTTAATTAAAATCTCTGTTTCACTATCTACAATAATATCCTAATTTATTTTAGCTCATATTTGTTTGTTTATTGAAATACTAATCGCCTTTGGCGACCAGTTAATAAACCGGAGAGATTGCTTACATTTTATTCTAGTTAATCGTTTAGATACAACTGCATGTCTATGATTTCGCCAAATCGTG
This sequence comes from Argiope bruennichi, assembly GCF_947563725.1. NCBI lineage: Eukaryota > Metazoa > Arthropoda > Arachnida > Araneae > Araneidae > Argiope > Argiope bruennichi. Next base: position 93,180,447 of record NC_079152.1, on the reverse strand, counting down.
AGACATGAAAGTCTGTTATTTTAATTGTGTTATTTGTGATCTCTATCTTGGGTTTGTAAATACACTTTATTGTTTGTCCTATGGGCTACATATATATTAAACAAGCTCCTTCTTTACTTATCAGAAGGGCAGAAAATCGTTAATTCAAATATTTGATAAAACAATGAACACTATTTGGATTTCGTTCACAACGATTAAAATATTTGAAATATACTCAAAAGTTTCTTTAAATCTAGACTAAAGAATTCTACAGCAACTAAGCTGGTATCATTGAAAAGATAATTCTCGTATTTTAAAACGGTACAAAAATTATTTTTGTGTGAGATTATTTCATCCAGAAAGAAAACTTCTTAAAAACGGCTTAACGGCTTAAAAGAAAACGGCTTAATTTTTAATTAATTAAAAGTTTAAAAACTTCTCGGAAGTACAGGTTACCACTATCCAAAACTATATATATATATGTCAATATTCTTAGATATTAATTGTATTATACGTTTAAACAAAACTACATTTTTACAAGACAAAAGTTGTATTCAACATTTAGAATTTTAAAGAGTTTTAATAATTTTTATACAAAAATTTTATAAACTTTATATGAGCAGATATCATTTCATTTACATTATAAGTTTCAGTTCTTCTATCTTTTCTAAAACTTTCAATTTCATTCTAATAAGGAGGAAATGTAATGTATAAAGGGATATATTTAATTACATATAAAATATATATAATTTTTATTACAAACAGTAAGTGAAAAACATACTAAAACATATGATTTGGATGATCAAGTCACCAAATTATTTGAAATTAAATAAAAATAAAAATCAATTTTTATATTTCGTCAAAATTTTGAAAAATTATTAAATTTTACGTTTCCACATAGTAATGTAAAACAGGAAGCTATATGTAATAAAAAAAAGCTGAATAATCTAAAATTAAATAAGCGTCGTAAACTGAATGAAAATAATTGCAAATAGTGAGAAATTCATTACGAGAAATCAATCATTCTCAGTAAATTAGTACTGAACAATGCTTTAATACTTATTTTTAAATCAGAAAAATTAGTGTAAAAATTATTACATCAGCAGAAATATTAATGAAAATATAAGCCACGAGTGTGACATTTATAATATTTATAAACAAACCTTAATATTTATTCAAAATCAAATTCTTTTAAAAACAATAACAATCCACTCATAACAGAATCTTTGTACAATTTTCCTCTTAAGATACGAGCATCGTCGAAATAATAAAACCCTCAAACAAATACCGGCCTAGAAGCTTAGAAATTTATTCCGCCCCAAACCATCATCATTCCATATTTTCTCTTAATTTTTTACACAACCTCTGACCAACCACTTGAGAGATCCTAGTACGACGCCCCCAGCTATAAAAAGAGGGAGGATAGGATCATGTCTGTAGGATCAAAAGCTTCCGCACAGCTAAGCTATTGCTTATTCTAAGCAATGCAACGACCGTTTCTCACTAACAAAGAAGACGTTCCCGCGCCAAAACTTTCTGCCAGCCAAAAATCGATGACGTGAGTCTGAAAAGCGATGAGAGGGACCTTATTTATGTGCAGGAGAAGTTCGGGGGGGGAGGGAGAAGAATTGAATGAACAAGGTCAGATAAGCATCGGAGTTGCACCGACACAGGTCCCTGCTGCCGGCAAAATGAAGAAATTTATTTCATTATTTAGCCCCCAACTTCCACGTTATTTAGAGAGAGAGCTATATTATCCAGAAAGTGGTGTGGGGCAAGCCAAGTGTGTGTCTCATTTTAACACCCGCTAATGCTGTGAAGATCGTGCGGATGGATTTAAGAAGGTGATTTTGGGCTTTAGTTTCGAAGAGATAAGAATATAAAGATGGGCCATAAAGCTTGTATAACTGTTGGGAGTTTTTATAATCCTTTAAAGAAGTAAATAAAAGTGATAGAAAAAGATTAATATGGAAGTGCTTTTTACTAGACGCTGCTGGCAAATATGAAAGCATCCGGAAATAAGTCTAATGTTCCTTTACGTCTTATGAATAAAAAAAGATATTGTTATGACGAAATAAAATTAATGAAATTATCTAAATTTTTAAATAGTTAAACTATAATAATATCAAGTTTTGAGGAAACATAAAGTTTATTTCTGGAATATTCTTGTAATTTCAAAGCCTTGGTCAGAGGAAGAGAGCAAGCCTCTACAAGCATCCTCTTCAAGAAAATTCTCCACCATGCCAGTGGACATCAGATGCACCATCTGCGTAGGAACTTTTCAAAGAATAGGATTTTGGACTTGAAAGTCTCAGATCTCTTAGCCAAATATTAAACTACAGCTATTCTATTATTGCTTTGAAATATTTTTAAATATTTTTATTTATTTTTAATAAATGCTTTATAATTAGAAAGTTAATTTTATACTTTAATGAAGAAAGCAATTGAGATAAAAAGAAATAAGGTAGGTATTTTTGTGTAAGAAAACTAGAAAATGCAAGGAAACAAATTTGATTTTCAATACTATCTTAAAAATAAAAATAGTTTAAGTGCAAAAGAAAAATAAATATAATTCTTTAAAAAGTGCTTTTTTTTAATTCTTGGTGATATTAAATAATTATTGGATGTTTTCATAATAATTTGTACAAGTAAGCATTAATGATAAAAGAAATTAAAGATGGAAATTTTTATATAGTAATTGTTAGCAGACATGAAAATTCTTGAGAGAAGTTAGATCTTTATCCTCGTTTTGTAAATAAAAAGAGTTTGATGAGGTAAAAAAAAAATACAAATTTCTCGAATTATTTGTTTAAAATAAAATATTTTATAAATATTTTTAGTCATTTTTACAATTTTTAAAGAATTAAATGAAAATGTTGAGAAATATGATCATGCCCAGTTTTGCTTCACGCTTTGTTTAATCTATTGGTTTTACTTTTTGTAATGATAAAGAAAAACGAAAATATTCGGCAAGAAGTTTAAAGCTAATTAAAGTTTTTTTCACAAAAAAAAATGCCCGCAAAGCAAAAAATAAAGCGCAAATCTCTTGAGATCTTTTTATGAATTTTCTTTAAAAATTTATTAGGAATATATTTAAAAATAAGTTATTGAAAAATAATTTCCATATTTCTTTATACGAATAACAATTAGCAAAAGCTTATTGATAATATTTCTTTAAAACATGATGATTTCTTAAATAATTTGCATAATAAGAGGAAGAAATAAAAAAAAGCTAATTGAATAAATGTTATTTTACGAAACATTTTCTTACAACAAAAAGTGCATAAAGATATAATCACTTGAATAATTTACATAATAATAAAAGAGAAAACTAACATACAAATAGTATGCTAGTATAGTATGTCAAGTAAATGCTATTTTACGAAAAATTTTCTTACAACAAAAAGTGCATTAATATATTTAAAATATATATTCGAGGGCCTCGTTATATGAACTAGACGTCATAATAAGAAAACTTTTTTAAAATCGAAATCTTTAAATGAATTCGATTGAAATTAATAAAATGTACTTAAAATGACATCTTATATTTATAAAAATTCACACTTCAGTTTTTTTTAATTGTAAAACATATAAACAGAGAAGCAAATATTTCAAAATTGAGAAATAATAATTATAGAATTCCCATACTCACTTTATTTAACTCTCTACTTACTTAAGATTGGATAGCACTTGGATATTTGGTTCGCAGTTGTTAAAATTGGATCTAAATAGACATTTGATAATTACTACTTTTATTTTACTTCAACAGTGAAATTAAATTCGTAAATAAAACCAAATCCAACATTAGATTCAAAATAGCACTGATGTTAAATCTTTAAAAAAATCTGATAATTCTGATAATGACAAGCGCAATGATTAGTTCTATAAAGAAAAAAAAAAAACAAAATATTATCTATTTCACTTCTATTTTTTGTTAGAAGACACACAGGAGTGATCACAGATTGTATTGAAAGTTTCAGATCCTGTAGAAAACAACTTAGAAGAAGAAAAAAACACATAGCCGAAAAAGGTAAAAATCAGAGGAAACAACAGTCTGTTCATTTGGCAATTTTCCAAGATATGGTGCTGATGTACCGAGTTTCATAAAACAGAATAAAAGAATTTTTGTTCGATTTTAACTATTCACTTATTAATAGAAATATCAGATTTTATATTATCATAATAGTTTATTAAATTTAAAATCATAATGCATCAGTATTATTATCGATCTAGCCACCTTCAGCGACCAGTTTGTTTGCTGAGATTATTGTCTTTTTAAACTGTTAAATGATTTATGGAATGCATTTCTTTAAAAATAATTTCACATTGTTATTAAATACGACTGAAAAAAAGACATGAATTCAAATGCATCGGCTTGTGGCAAATTAAAAAGTGTATATGTTACCAAATAAAAGCAGAAGTGAAAACTCTACTATAGAGTTAATGGTTGATGCAAACACGCGAATACACATTTTGATGAATGAGTTTAAATTCCATCATAGCGTTTAAAAACATCATTAAATACAGTGAATCAAATTGAATTTAAAATATCATTTAAATTAAGGGGGGAATTTTGGAGAAATGAAATTAATATCATTAAAATGGAAATCTTTTGAGTCTTCGGATAATACAAAGGCTATTTTTGTAAGATAACTATTTTGGGAGATATGAACATAAATTTCCTTAGGCAAGTCTATTCTGAACGCTATTATCTATCTGGGAACGGTATAGTCTATTTTTGCGGTCTCTAGAAAATTTCTAATAATATTTTGAACTCCTTTAATTAGCACGCAAAGCGTTAAATTCAATGCAAGTGTAAAATCTTTAAATGAAACAGTCTGAAATACATATGATGGTTTGTTTAAATTTGACAGTTACCTTACGACAATAAGAAAGAAGAACGATTTCTGAGCGCGTGTGTTAACGTTTTATATTGTTACGAAATTTCCGGGGTTCGTTTGGATAGTGGGGATAGTGGGGGTGAAAAACGCTCAATCACCAGGCGACAGCAGAAAATAAAACAACGACGTTTATTTACACGAAGACACACAGGACAGCACAGAGACGACAACTATATACAGCACAGAAGGCAATTATCTTCAGCCGAGACATGCAGCAACAACAGCATACACAGCAGCATACAACAGACTCTACTGCAGACAGTAGCACACAACTTAGTTGAGCACTAGCTTCACACCGCCGCTGCTCCGCTTATTTCTAGAAGGCCAATTCTTTATCGTCGGTTCCGACTACAACGACCCTGGCAGCCGCGGCCGCCTCCTTTTATAGGTCTCAGGGGCGGGGCTAGAAGCCTCTCAACCAATCAGGAACGTTCGAGTCTTAACTCGGTTCCTACTGGACGGTTCGGGAAATTCTCGATGTTTCGGGTATAATCTATTTTGGCGCCAATGTCGCCAAATTCGTCGCCAAGTCGCCAAATGGTCTCCAAGTTGGTCGCCAAGCTGAGGGACGTCCGACGCGACACCCGGACTCCGTCCAATACAGATGACTGTAAAACATTCTTTCCGATGGTGGAACCAACTATGATGGGAAGCAGCATTACAGATTCGTAACAATATAGATATTGTAAAATCCTCTGTGTATAAATCTTTTTCCAATACTCTGCCAAATATAGTTAATATTATCAAACAGATTTCGTATATCATTTCGGCTGAGACTTCATGGTTGTGACCCTTTAATTCTGGTTTCAGAATTAAAGGGTTACAGCTTTTTTCTGAATATCCATGCTTTATGTAGATATACTGAAAATAAAATTTATCTAAAATGTATTCAGTGGGGAATATAAAAAGTGTGAGCATCATATCAGCTATGCTTCTTGTTTGAATTCCCTCAAAATAGGATTGCACATCTCAAAATACTCCTTCTTCTGTATATTTAAACTGGGATGCTAATTTTATTAGCTATATTCTATCGTATAAGGCTAATTAAATTAATGCTTTATAGTTTGGTTTTCGAATAAATTCACGTAACGAATATAAATTTCACCAATAATGTTTTAAGCATTTTTTTAAGCAATTACATTCCGCCTTAGATCGAATGAATGCATCTGACAATAAGTAAAAAGTGAAATATTTTATTCTTTTCCATTTTTTTTTATTTATTATAACATATATATATTAATATGCCTGTTCAATGTATTAAAAAAATGAGTAACATTTCAAATAATTTTAATAATAATCTCTGAGCATAGAAAGAATGCAATATTTCTAAGATATCTAGTGTTCTAAACATTATTTTTGACATTCACAAATAATCAGTACAAGGGTTGAGAAATAAAACGTATCATTTTGTATTGGCAGGAACTGTATTTGATTACAGTCACTCCTTTTCTAAATTATCATTTAATTGATTTTCTAAATCTCATTTTCCTTCGTCTAACATTTTTAAAAACATACAATATGTAATATACCTCTAAATTTTTTTTATATAGACATATTGAAATATACATTATTGTTAAGTCATATTACCCGTATTATTTCAATCGAATAATATTATACTTTCTATTCTTTTATTTAGAAGAAAAGGGAATTTACAGCACAACATCAAACATATCATACAACCAATAAATATAATGTATTTTTTAATCGAACATAAGTAGTGTTATAAATTGTGAATGCAACATCTCAGTCCGAAACCAATCAAAAATTTATAGATTTTTAAGTTAACAATTATTTAATTAGTACAAGATTCAACTGTTTTCTTAAGTGGCCTAAATGATTATTTATACTGTATTGATATATTTCAAGGTAAAATGTAATACGTAAAGATTAATTCGAAATAATGATAAAATTTTAATATTATTTTGTACACGACATAAATATATTATATTATTTTTTTGCACGATTACACTATATAATGATGGAATTCTATTGTCGTTTTTTTTTCCATCAATTTGTTAAAAATTTTACAGTTTACAGCTTTACTTTTACAGCTTTTTTTACAGTTTTGTTTTCATTGTCATATTTAATGTTTTTAGAATCGTAATCATCAGATGATTGATTCATTTTAATTGCCTATTAGTAGCATCATTTAGTTGTATATTTGTGAAAAAATAGATTTTAAGATTATGTAACATTTATAACAAAGAATTATGAAATACATTAAAGATTATTAATAAAAAATAATAATAGTTTTAAAATTTTAAGAATTATTATTTTTTATTTAATTTTTTTAAAAAAATTTTACTAATTTTTTAAATATACTATTATTAATGTTAGAAATTTATGCTTTGTTTTCATACTTCTATGAATTTATAATAACAAATTCATAAAAACATGAGGAAATAAACACAATACGACAAAGAAATTAAACTCCAATTAATATTATATGAGATTATTTTGATATTCATTAAAAAATAGAATATAAATGCTGTTACTATATCAATTAATTATTTATATCAGAACCTCATGTATTTTGATACTGTTTTGATATGTACTGTAGTACTTAAGCTTATAAAAGCGTTTTTTTAAAAAAAGCATACAATTTTCAGACATAAAAATCGCCAATTGTATCACTATCTTTCTTAAATTTATATATTTATTTATTATCATATTATTTATCCAACTATCTAAAGGAACCTATAGCTTTCTATGAGATTTTCATCTAAATTAAATTATAGACCTAGCAAAAAAATCATATTTAAAGTAATAATATATTAGCACTGAAAGACTATTAAAATTGCAGAACATCCAAAATTTCCTAATTTATTTAAAATACACCAAGATTATTTTAATTCTTCACATGAATACATTTAATCTTTTTTACTATCACTGTATTACTAATCCATTTATTCTCAGAATACATATTCAATATAACAATATTTGAAATTATAATTACAAAAACTGGAAAATATCCAACATTTCTTCATTTATTTCTTATATTCATACTTATTTATAATCATCATCACCATTCATGTTGTTCGTACAATTATTGTACAGTTATTTAATACTCTTTTAATATTCTTATTGATATACTTTTTTAATTAGATTTTCTTTTGCATCAAACCACAGAGTCTTACAAAACAAATGACATTTAATAAATGCAACGATCACATTAAGACAAAATACCACGATCACCAGAATAAGGAAATATGCTGAATTAAAACATAATTAATTTGCACGTCTCTCTATTACGGGAGAGTTGATCCCTTCTTTCTTTGACATTGTGTCATTATTGCTTCAATATCCGATCCAATTCCTGGCGATTAAAACAAACGAGAAACTCAAATCCCATAAAAGGTGAACCCCCTCAATTTTGAAAGATATCGTCTCTCCCAACTATAACCTTAAAACTTCAATCATTTCGCAATTTTGTAACTCTATTATTATTTTTTTCATTAATGTACTTTCAGAAAATGCGTCCTATTCTATCGTTAATTACTTCCGCCTATACAGTAACTATGAAGTATGTGATTCACCCCCCAAACCACCGTTTCCTGATCTACGCTACTACACATCAAATACGCTTCCACCCCCAACCCCTACAGGGTTACTCTTGGAAAATATCACGCGAATCGTCAAGCATCCGCCTTCGGAACGTCAAGAACACATGATGCGCTCTCATTGGTCTGTGCCTATATTTTATTTTGTTCTCCCCCCCCCCTTCCATGACATCAAAGGTTACGCCAGCGATCAGATTACCCCTCCGAATCGGACGTCTAGCCCTAGCATTGGGGCTATGAATGAAAGACGGATATAGTTAAGAAAAATACGCTCTTTAGTTGATTATGCATTACGATTAAAAGCAGTGCAATAAAATTAGAGATTCGTGTGATTTTGAAATCGTTGGAAGTTTTATTTCTTTTGCTTTAGTGAGAAAAAGGAACAATGATAATAAAGTAAAATTGGATGCAATTATGTGATTAAGAATCTACACTATGCTTTAATTTAATTTTTTATTTGAAACTTTTAATTTGAAATTTTCTCTAGCACTTTCCATCTTCTTCTCACATAAAGTACTGTCAATTTATTTTGGCGAATTCGTAGTCAAAATTAAAAGTTATATTCGCTTTTTTTCCTGAACTGCTTTTTTTTTTCTTTCAGATATATCATTTCCAAATATTCTCTGTGTTTATTCTACTTTACGAGATAATGCATTCAATGAAAAAATATTAATGACAACTTTATAACTTTTTTTTTAATATTTTGAGTATTTTAGACCTGCATTGTATTGCTTTTATTTAATTTTATTGTCCATATTGTATTCAAAATGCTGTATATTATTTATTTATTATAATTATGTATGCACTTATTTTAGTGCCATAATGCTTAAAATCATCAATATTTTAAATAATTTATCACTTATGGAATTATTAATTAATTTTTACTATTATTATGATGATGATGATTTTATTGCCAAAGATTTAAATATTCTAATTAAATCCTAAAAACATGTACTGCAATTTCTAATTCGAAAACTGACGTTTACTTTTACTCAAATACTGTTTAGTGCAGTTTTTTTTAAAAAATTTGAATTTTTGGATAAGTCGAATTTTTATTATGGTGCTATCAGCTTGGAGTTAGTTAAAGTCCACTGCATTTTTTAAGTTGAAAATTATATTAAAGACTATAGTTTAAAATTTAGATCGATATAATTGGGCTGTTATATAATATAAGAAGAATTTCTTTTGTCCATAAATGTAATATAGAATATTTTCGACAAAAACTGATATTACAACAAGAAATATAAAAAATTATTTTTTTTAAATCACTCAGACTGCAAAACACTATACAAAACCTATATTTACAGGTACGATTACTGTAATGTAACAACTCCTTTCAGTGAAAAAGAAAATAAATTGTAATTTATATTATTGTTGATCTCTTAATCTCGTTTTTAATTTCTAATTCAATTTACTAATTAGCAGATTTACTAATTAGCAATTCACTCTGCTTAATTAGAAGAGAGACCATCAAAAATAGGATAAATTTTGAATAATTTATATAATATAATAATATAATTTTTAATAATATAATATAATTTTTGTTAACTTTTAATATTTAACTTTTTCTTATAAAACAAAAAATATTTATAAATTATATATATTAATATTTATATTATGTAATTATTTAAAAAAATATTTGAAATTATAATATATATAATTACAATTTTTAACTTTTTGCTCATTTTATCATCAAGACACTCATTTTATTACTATACACAAGATTTTTATTTTATATATTTGTTTAATAATAAAATATACACTGCGGAAAAAAATTCCAACCACAAAGTGAATGAAATACATATCAAACACATGAGGGAAAAAATTGTGGAGTCTTAAAAAAATTAAAATTTTGAAGTAGTAAACATTGAATGGACATTAAAAAAAATGTAAAAATAATCATTTAAAAGTTGAATACATTTAATATTAAATAGTAATGGTTATTTAAAATTTGTGAACAGTTTTTCTTAAAACACCTGAAGGAAATTAGGAGTATCAAGGTCTTCAATCTTGAATGGTTAAATAAGAAGCGATTTCATTAAAAAGGCACTTTTTAACGAATATTGTTAATTTTTATACCTGTCGTATTAGATGATAATTTCCAGAGCTATCAAAATGGATTCAACTCGTTTACAAGTTTAGTTCAGTTAGTTATTGATATTGATCGACGTCCTGTTTTAAAACAACACTGGGGCTATTTGGGAACGGACCACGTAATTCTGAACTCAATCAAATGACGAGGACGACATCTGTTCTGGCATCCCTTCACCAAACTTCCGCACTACACAAGCGGGCTTTACATTTTCGAAGAATATCAAAATAAACATTTCTTTTTCTATCTCTTACTCTTTCTCTTTTTAATGAAAATATCTTGGTGAACAGTATTTTCTTGTATTTCCCGCCATAAAGGTTATATACATAGTCATGAGAATACAAATAATCAATTTCTATAATATTTGTTCAGCGACATACAAAATACAAGCAGAAATACAAAGCTTCTAATTGATTGAAGATTCAAAATTTTAGACGGCACAGTCAACATACTTCAAAATTAAGTCGATTTCCTTTTACTCGGAAATGGGTTCACCCTTTATGGCATTTAAATTTCTCATTTGTTTTAATTATAGTTCTATTCGTCAGGAAACTGGATAGAATGCAACTGAATGATAATGACACAGTGACAGGAAAGGCAGGGTAATCTCTTGCATAGCAGAGAAATGTGCGAATTAATGCTATTTTAATTTGGAATTACTTGGAAAATGTATTTTAGTTCATGATTTTCGGGATTAGGGAATCTAATAATTGGACAATTTTATTGCCTTATCTGGTTTCTATTTAAAAATAATCCAAGAAAATCGGTTACTTTTTTTTTCGAATAAAATAAGATGAGGGTGTTTTTATTATCTGAAATAAATTATTTAACCCGTAACCGGTGACATGAATTTCCTCACGTGGCCAGTGACATACAGTCAGAATGATTCCATTGTTATTTTTCTTTTTTTATCTTTTGTAAACACCATTGGAATTTATTTTGGGAACACAATACATTCTAAAAACCATGCAGTTATCAAAAATATTAATATTAAAAATGTTATAATATTAAATGTTGGAAATATGTTATAAGAAAAACCTAAACAATCTTTTAATGAGTATTTACTTCGTTTAGATATTACGGAATCTTAGAATTTAACAAACAAAAATGAAGAATACAATATTTTAAAATATTATTTTAAGAATATTCTTTTTGCATTGTTCAAATTAAAAGTAGTTCCAGAGGCATGGAGTCAATGACTCCATAAATAACAACAGAAACTTACGTGTTACTTAACTTCGGTTATACGCAAGTATTCGTACTTAGCCTTTTGCCATCATACTGCTGAATGAACAACTTGAAGGCACTGAGGATATGATTGTATTCAAGGACAAAAATCCAATGAAAAACGCGGACTCATTTTGACTCCCGTCTCCAGTTACGGATTAAACTACGGATCGAATGTGTATTATGGTTTGAAACCAAATTTTATCCGTTCAGCTCTCAACATTTTGTATATTCATGTTAACTAAACCAAAATTGATTCCACCCGAAACTTGCCCTCCTACTTTCTAATAAATGTATTTCTAAATTATTAACAGCATTTTAATAGTTTAAAAAATTCTATCAGAATGCAATTTTTTAAAATTTTTCAGTCCATTAATCTCTGAGATTCGAATAAAGCCAAAATACGAATGTGCAATTTAGTTTGTGACCAAATTTTATCCATCCAGCTCTCTAAGTTCTGTATAGTCATGTTAACTTATATTCGGACATACAGACTTTCCCCGAATGGATTTCGTTCAAAATTAGAAAGAAATTTAAAAATTTGGCGTAAAGACCATATACCAAATGCCATCCGTCTACCTCAAAACTTTTCTGGATTATTGTATTGACAGATAGACCGATGGACAGACAGAGTTTGAAATATAGATATTTGTTAAAATCTAGAGTTTGGATAGATTTTCTTCATTTAGAAGAAAGTAGAAGGGTATGGCAAATTTTAAAACCGAAAACATTTTAGCTGAATTGAAACAAGCTGATAAAAAGGAATAAAAAGCAGCAGCGCGTACATTCCTTAACATGCTTAAATTTCTTTATGGAGTTTATTTAGAGATCTCACAAAAATTTGATGACATCAAAAATTGAATAGAGAGTTTCTCATCATTTTGCAAAATATATGTATAATATATTCATTAGTTTTCAGTAATTGAAGTATATAGTTAAATATTCGTATTAATAATAAAAACAGTTTGAATTTCATTGCAGCAATAAAAACTGCTGTTGAAATTTATGTAAAAAACTATTAAAATATTTTTTAGTTATCAGAATTCAGAAAAAAAACCAAGAGACGCTCCCTTGGCTTAAAATCGATGACTTTGTCAGCGAGCTTGTCCATGGCAAGTGCCATTAGAAACAACAACAACAGAAAACAAACCGGAACGTCTGAATTAGCTCATAAAAAATTTTTAAATGGCGCAAAAATTAAAGTTTTTCAAAAATATTTTAGGAAGTTATCAGGTAAAAATACAAAAATCTCGCTTTCAATTAATTAAAATTCTCAATAAAATTTCAAAAAAATAAAGAATCTCCCTGAGCTCCACATTACCAAACTCCAAAGTATATTTCTGTCAGATTATATAGATGTAGGTCTAGTAATATACCCTGTAGTGGATAATTAAACACATACACAAGTTCTCGTTTATTTCTAGCTGAGACAAACAAATTAACAATATAATTTTTGGAAAAATTGTGTTCACTAAACACAGGGATCTTTTAGTGGAATTTGTTTATATCAGCAATATTTTATCCCCTCATTAAGAGTGTGGGAACCTGCCGGCTTTTAGCCGATTCAGCACTTTTAGAACTCGTGTTCAATTAACTAAATAGAAAAAGTGGAATGGGATCTGCAAATAAGAGAATATTTTAGAATTATATATATATATATATATATATATAGACCGGGTGCGGCATAAATTCGTGCAAACTTCAAAAAGTCATAATAAAAAAAGTAATGCTCGAAAAAAAATTGCGGCTTGCGGGAATATGTTTAGAGAGCCTTTGGATTTGTTATTTCCATTAAAAAATGTATATAAAAATGACCGATAGATGGCGCTCACACGTCATACCGAGATTGTTTATGCAAATCAGTATAGCTATAAAACACAAGGCTGGAACTGGATCTGTCATTCGACGCCAGTAGCATGTTGTCGCTACCGGACCGAGCATTAGTGGTTAAACTGTTCTATAAGAACGGTGAATCAGTGACTAAAGCATTGCGACAGTTACGGACGGTGAAAGGAATTAAGGCGAAGAAAAACCCAATTTCACTGAATGGGATATTGAATTTAGTTCGCCGTTTTGAAGAAACGGGAAGATTAGAGGATCGTCCACGAAGTGGTAGACCATCCGTCAGCGCTGATCGCGTCCCTGTTGTCCAAAGGGTCATGAGAAATGTGGCAGCCGAGACTTCAACGGGGAGTTCCAGTGCACGTGAAGCAGGTAAAATAACAGGAATTCCGTAAAGGTCAATCCGGCGCATTCTGCACGAAATCTGGAAACTGCAACCTTACAAAATAGAAGCATTACACCAGTTGTTACCAGGAGATTGCGAGAAAAGACAAGCCTTTGCAACATGGGTGCTCGCACAAATGCAACGTCACCCACAATGGTTACTGAACATCATGCGGACAGAGTAAGCCCACTTTTCATTGTATGGTGATGGCAATACTCAAAACAGTCGTATCTGGGCAGCATCAAACCCACGTGCGTACACGACCAAACCACTACATTCTCCAGATGTGACTGTTTGGTGCGGTTTCACTGCGTCCTTCATTCTAGGCCCTTTCTTTTTTGAAGAGCGTTGTCCTGTATCCGGTTGAAAAACCTGTTCTGTCACTGCAGAACGCTATCTTAGGCTTTTGCGAGACCATGTTCTGCCTGCTTTGCAGCAAAGACGTGCGTTATTTTCCGTCACCTTCATGCAGGATGATGCCCCGCTCCACGTTGCTAGTTCCGTTAAGACAGCGTTTCTCAACCTTTCAGTATTTGCGGCCCAATTTTCAATCCTAATTTTCATCGCGCCCCACGCTTACTATAAAATGTATACAACAATGATTTATATTGAGTATTTTGGATTCTGTTTTTAAATTATTTTTAACTAACTGCCAAAACAAAAATAAAAGCGAACCAACGTTGGCGAGAAACCACATCTTGCATTTTGGATTAGCGGGCGGTGAAGAGATGAAGCGAATTAAAGCGGGGAAAATTTAAATATTATATTTGAAATGAAAGCCAAACAGGGAGATGAAACGTTAAAAGAATATGAAAGTAGAAAAATTCGTTAATGAAAGGTAACCTAGACGAGGTGAGCTAAATTCAGAAACTGGGAATACATTTTTTCGAATAATAAAAGAAATGAAACAGAAGCATGACTAAACAAAAGTGAAATAAAATAAGAAATGTTTGTGGAAGGGAATCCACACGACCTATGCCGTCTCGAGCATGCGCGGAGCAAATATTTGCTCATAGGAAGAAGAAAAATGTTTGATAACGCAAGTTTCAATTCCAGCCAGTTTCATTCGAGTCGATCCTTTTATCGCTATCGAATCTATAATGAATATGTATGTTATATATGTTTTCGTGTTAATTGTAATTCACCATATTAAATATTCACGGCAGTAGATTTATGCAGACTCATGGATAAATTTTTAAGCGGAAGTAAGCAAGCATTAGACGATAGTCAAGCATCAACAAGTACACAGACGAGCGTGGTTCCGAAAATAAAATCAAGAAAGTATTCTCAAGAATACTTAAATTTTTTGTTTACCAGTGCTGAAGTAAATAAAGAAGAAAGGCCTCTGTGTATCATTTGCTCAAAAATGTTGGCCGTAGACAGCATGAAACCTAATAAACTTAAACGACATTTGGAAACGCTTCATAGTTAGTTCATAGTCAACAAACCCAGAGAATTCTTAGAATTAAAATTAAAAACGTATAAGAAGCAAAAATCATTTTTAAAGAAACTTTGTCAGTGAATAAAAAAGCTTTAATTGTATCTTACAAAGTTAATATACAATAGCCAGATGTAAAAAACCTCACACCATTGGTGAAGAGCTTATTTTGCCAGCAGCAATTGAGATTGTAGAAACTATGTTTGGTGAAAATTTTATTCATCGGTCATTTTTAAATACATTTTTTAATGGAAATAGCGAAATCCAAATGCCCTCTTAACATATTCCCGCAAACCGCAATTTTTTTCGAGCATTACTTTTTTTATTATGATTTTTTAAATTTTGCACGAATTTATGCCGCACCCGGTATATATATAAGTAACTATATCTAAAATTAAAAATATTTTGGAAAAGAAACTAAATTATTTTGGAATCGCAACTAAAAATTATTTAGTATACAAACTAAAACCAAAAAAAGAAGTACAGAAAAAGAACCATAGTATTTAGAGAGCGCAAATTCAGCTACTACTAAAACACAGAGAATCAAGACAATAGCAATAAAAACCAAGTTTATAGGAGAAAAATGAAAATTAAACCAAATCAATTAAGAATACGGCCTGAAAACTTTCTCAAGGTCCACCCTCAGGAAGGGATTCAAAGAAAGGGATTTTCCTTTGAAGGAATAGGGACTAAAAAGTCCAATTTATCTATTCCTCGTGACCCGAAAATTTCCTGAAATTAGGCCTAAGAGATATACTATTTTAACAGGAAAGAAAAACACAAAACAATAAATTAGAAGAATACGTCCCCTAATAAGCAAAAAATGCAATAACATAAAATAACCATATAATAACACCCAAACCTGTTATGAAAAAAAGGAAAACCCATACCAGCAGCAGGCAAAAAAAAAATTTAAAAATCATAAGCTTTCCCGTAGTGTTTCCCGCGCTCTACACTGCTCTAGCTGACGCCATTCAAGGTAAAAAATAATTTGTGGGTCTCAGCGCCATCTATTGAGTTATTTAATATTCAACGGAAGGTCTATTTTTATTTTTGGTGAAGGATTAATCCTAAATCATTCCTTGCTTAATTAAAAAATTGATATTGCAGTAGTTTCTGGGAAATTCATTATAAGTTAAATTTTTAATGAGATTATTTGATGCTTCAATATAGGAATTTTTGTTATTACAAATTCTTTTTATCCTATTAAATTGTGAGAAAATTAGATTTTTGAAAATTTTAGAGTTTAGATTAGAATGATAATTACAAAGTTTCGTTATTTTAAAGTTGAATTCATCCGTTTTATCGTAGATACCAACTATTGTTTTATCAGTAGCAATTTCGATTTTTAAATCCAGAAAGGTAGCCTCAAGTTGATTTTTATTTGTTTCTGTTAGAATTAAATCTTTTGGATAGCAATTAGTAACAATATTGGTGTTTTCTGAGTTTTTCAAAAGTAAGTCACCAATATACCTCCACCCGTTTATTAAATTATTTTTAATTTTTTTTTCTCTTAGTAATGTAGGAAAATATTAGCTAAAGCACCTGAGAAAGCTGTTCCCTTTGGAATGCCCTTTACTTGTTTATAAAAATTAATTCCATTAAAAACGAAATTTTTAGTAATATTAAAATTACATAATTCTATCCAGTTATTTTTAGGAATAACATCGTCATTTAAATATTCGTCAAATATAAAAGTACAGACATTTATTAATTTTTCATGAGGTAGATTGGTGTATAAATTTTCGAAATCATAAGTATTAAGTTTATTAATGTTGTTACCTTTAAGAAAATCCAATACTTCTTTGTTAATAAAATTATAAATTTATCATCATCTTTGATTTTGTCCAGGATAATTTTTAAGTATTTAAAGAAATGTTTTCCCGTATAGTAATGATAACGGAATATATATATATGTGTGTGTGTGTGTGTGTGTGTGTGTGTGTGTGTGTGTGTGTGTGTGTGTGTGTGTGTGTGTGTGTGTGTGTGTGTGTGTGTGTGTGTGTGTGTGTGTGTATATGCATATGTATATATTCCGTGATAAATTAAATGGTATTTTAAAATTTTTGGATCAAGTAATTAGAAACCAACAACTATTTTGTTGATTTACGGTTCACTTTAAAGTTATTAAGTGTATATAAGTTCTTCAAAGGGCTTTAGATAATCAAGATCTCCATCTTTCTCTCTGCAACTTTTAAAGCTACTTTAAACTATTTTATTTATTTTGATCCTAATTTCTATTTGAACAATTTTAAATAGTAAATTTTGGGAAACTAAAATAACAAAACATTTATTAGATCGTTATTTTTAAAAAAAGATGATTTCAGTATTTTGTCTGTAAAAAAAACAAAATTTAAATTTAAACGTAATTTTAATAAATAATAAAAAACGAACGAACTTTTATTAACATAATTATAATTAAATATTAAATTGAATTGTAATTAAATATTATTTAATTACATGATAAAGAAATTTGTATATAAGGCGATACATCTTCTTAGAATTGTTAAACAACGTAATATACAACTTGTAAATGATAATTAATCAAATATATTGTTAGAAAAAAGTTCCAAAACTTTGACTATACTTGATTCTGCTTTTAGAAGCTTGAGTTTATCAACGTTGTAAATTGAATATATGTTAAAGAAAGAAGAAAGTCTACAATGCGAGGCTCCAAGGCCTACTTTGAACCAACTTCAGAACTTTAAAGTACTTGATAATTTAATTTTATTTGAAACATTTAACGAAATTGAATTCTGTTTCAATAATCAAGTTCATTCTGAACAATATATTCAATATTTTTCCATAAAAATAACTCTGTACATTATAATAAATTCCTAAGTTTTTGATAACATGCATCACGAATTGAGCAGTAAAAACTAATTCTGTGATTATTTTGTGTCATACATACTATGTGACATATATATAAACAAATTTATAGACAAAATGTATTTAAAAGAAACACTTTTCTGAATAATTTAAAGTATTCATTGCCTTCATTCCAGGAATCACAGTTAAAGAATAAAAATAATTAAAGCACAAAAAAAATTACTATTTTTTGGAACGAGTTTAATTTAATTATATGAGGAATAGCATGATGTTTTAACTAATGTAACATTTTCATTTACATTAATATGATGTTCTGCTAACATTTTTCAATTCATTTGTTACCAACGTAACAATTAAATGGTATTTTTCGAAATTTTCAATACTATCCTTAATGGGAGTACATGCTTCTTGGGGCCATTAAACGCCGAGAAAGATAAAGTATCCCCTGCTGCAGCGATTGGAAAGATTCTTAATGAAAAACTTTTCCTTTGAGGCTGAGCAGTCTTTAATTGAATCTATGGTTTCAGAAGCCATTTAATTCAAATGGAATTGCTCCTCGTTCTAATCGAAACTGTGCATCCAACACACTGACTTGATCTAATGACTAAATGCCTTTCCAGAAATTGGCGAATGTTTTTTTTTTTTTATACCGATACAATAAGAAGAAAAGAAAAGAAGTAAAAAAAAATAAAGCAGAAAATAGAAGAAATGCTTCCCACATCTGTCGATGAACATTGCAACTATCTGCCATCATTGTTTTCCGTGGGTGAAAAAGATCGTTTTTCTGTTGATATGACCATTTCTTCTGGAGCAGGATTTTATGTATTTTTTTTAGAATACTACAGTCTGAGAAATAGATGATCGTGTTCGGCATTAAAGGAGATTCTCTTGATGGGCCCCATTCACCTTGGGACCATAATTTCTTATTAAGCTATTCCCCCGGGTACACTTGCAGATGTTTCTTACACTAATAAACTGTCCTGAAACTCCGAATATACAACGGCTTAGCAATTGGAAGACTTCATCTCTCAAAGTTTCAGCAGAATGGGAACAAAAATAAAACGCAAATAAAAAAATGCTGTTAAATATAAGTTTAAGGCATTAAAGGAAATGTGATGCATTGCAACCATTTATCACAATTTTAAATATTGAAATTTATTTGCTTGGCGTGAGAATGTGGTGCATATAGCGTTATAATTATTCCAATATTTTAGACAATGAAGTTTCTTCTTGAATTAAACATTTGAACTAGAAAATATTTAAAATTATAAGAGTAAATGAAAAATGTGATTACGTAGAAATACTTTCCCATCTTTTCCTATATTTTTCTTTACCGGCATGGAATCCTAACGATTGCAAATTCTGAAGTATATTGTGGATAAAGATGTGACTGTGGTTGAGAAAATAAGGAAAGCGATTTTTGATTTTAAGCTAAACTGGCATACTTATTTAAAGATCCCTTTTTTAAAAAGCTTATAAACTTATCTATAATGGGAAAGCATATTTAACCTAGTTCCAAATAAAAGGATATTATTTAACTTTTTCTGACATTATTAACATCATTCGATAATCAATTAACTGTAAACTTAAAAACAATTTCATAAATTAGAGAAAATTCGACTTTGAAGATATTCTGAAATAGTATGAATACATATTTTTTAACATATTTTTATCATGGTTTCAAAGTTTTTATAAGTCTATATACGTAAGTTTATATACATTAAAAATATTTTAGGCAAACCTTTTAATTTTTTTATCATTTTTTTGTATTAATTCGAAAGTTTGATTTCTTAAACTTCCAGATGTAAAATATTATTTAAATTCTTTTGATTTATTTGAAATAAAGTCTTTGAAATGTACATATTTTTAATAAACAACGCCAATTAATTAATTACTGCTATAACATGTAATTATTTAATAAATTACAAATATTATTCTGAATATATTCAAAACAGTTTGAGTATATTTCCTAAATAGGGAAATGTGATTATTTAAATATATCTCATACATATTTTAATTTTTATGCCATAATAATTTATAAAAAAGATTTAATGCATATCTTATATTTACCTTTAATATTTGTGAAATAGCCTAAAGGCTATATATTTTAAATATTCAAATCAGTCTGCTGCAAACAGAATATATTACTTCACTGCACTAATATATCAAATTTGAGACATAATTTATTTTTCATGTTAGTAAGAAATATAAATTTATTTGGTTCTCTCATACAAGCTGTAACAGATAATAAATATCACAAGAGACAGGATAATAATTTCTTATGACAGAAAACAGCATAAGTTATATTGATAAGTCTGTAGAGAATCAAAAACTCAACTCCTGTTAAACCTGTAGATATATTTATGAAGCTTTTAGTATTTAAACGAGTAATATGTCTTTTATGGTTTCATCAATTTTTATAAGTATTTATTATTTAATGTTATTCTTAATATGTCTTTTAATGAGTAAAAAATAGTTATTTAAACTTTGAGTAACATATGGTGTGTAATAAAATTTATGACAATGCTTTTTTTTACAAAATGGCAAAAAAAAATTATTTTTCAAAAAGAAATTAAAAATATAATTGACATAATAGTGCATTTTTCTTGTACAAATTCTTGTATTCGTGCATTTTCTTGTATTTCAAATATGATTTAGTAGGAAAAAATTGTTTTGTGCATACTGCATTAAATTTAATATGTTCATTAAATCCAATTTAATAATATCAGAAATGTATTGTTGTATGTGTGTTTTCCATTGTTATAAATAAATTTTCCCATGCCAAAAACATCTTTTTTTATTTTGGAATTTAAAACATCATAAATTGTAGGATTAATCTAATTGAAAACATAAGGTTTTACTTAACATATATCGATATATACATATGTAATTAAATTCTTAACATTATTGTTATTCTATAAACTATATTTGGAATCTCAAGCAAATCGATATTTTCGAAAGATTAAATATACTTTTAGGGTAAATTTTTTTATACAACAACAAACAATCAAAATTTTGACAGATTTAATCTTCTTGCCTCAACGTAACTGAAAAGTGATTTTTCCGCCCAACGAATTTGGCATTCATTTAACTGGTGAGTTTGAGAATTAAATTTCTTAAGAAAATTGTTTTTTTAACTTCAGTTTCATAAAGATAGGATTATTACTTTCACTCACTCATTTTGAATACATGATATTGGCAATGCGGTTTTGAGTCCCTGAATATCATGTAATAAAGGAGAAAATAAGCTTTCCTCCGTCAGTTTGATAACTGCTGTTCAAAAAATATGAAAGAAAAAAAAACATTACTTTCTGTGCATGAACTATCAGTATTAAAAGATATTTTTACAAAGATTTAAAAAAAATATTTGTCATAAAATGATTCGATTTCGCAACAACATTTTCTTGTAACAAAAAGAATGGAGACCATAATTTAAATCTTTGAGCTCAAATATTATTTATATCATTATAGACGCAATTATGTAAATAGAATCAAATTCCCAGGAAAATATTTCAAAATACAATAGTTCTCCTCGAAAGATTACGATATATTTGATTATTGCGGTTTTCGTAATTTTTTCAGCAATGTTATTACTGACTTTTATT
Organism: Argiope bruennichi; assembly: GCF_947563725.1. Lineage (NCBI taxonomy): Eukaryota > Metazoa > Arthropoda > Arachnida > Araneae > Araneidae > Argiope > Argiope bruennichi. The sequence goes on along the minus strand of NC_079152.1, from coordinate 93,158,589 downwards.
TTTAATAGTAAATTTTGAAATCTTAGATACAGTTTTAAAAAATAAAACAACTAAAATTCTTCATAGAATAATTTGTTTCCGATTGTGTGTCTCCAAATTTAACATATAAACTATCATATCAAAAATTTGGCAAGACACATTTATGTTTAAAAAATGTACAGGCAAGAGACAAATTGATTGAGCAAATTCATGACTGCATAATTCTAGAAATATTTTTTTTTGCCTCCGATTTTGAAAGGATATTTGGTTTTCAATCATTTTACTGCCTCTAATTTTAGCATATAAACTACCACATCAAAATTTTAGCACGTCATAATTATTTTTATTGCAGCATATATAAAATAGATTTTAATGAAAGAACTATTTCAGAATTTAATAATTATTGCGAAACACTATTTCATTCTCAGATTCATCTGTATTTTGTCACATGTGTTTGTTATTTCATTCTGAATAAAAGATATTTATCCTTTACTGAGACTGTTGAACTTTTTTACCTTATAGCCCATTAGCAGATTTTGGATTTATCAGTAACACTATTTTCTATAATCAAGTTTAATTTTATATTTAATTGCAAGGCTACACATGACAAATCAAACCTTTTGCTAAATTAATTTATGTCCTCTGTATATAATCCTTTGTAGGAAAGAGTGATCTTTTAGATTGCTGGGGTATAATTTATATTCAGTTAGCAATAGTTATACGCCCTTTCATCTATCCTCTTAGATTTTCAAGGAGTGAGATTAACCATGACTTGAACCTGAAAGTCCTGAAACCTCATTTTCGATCTCAGATTGACGCGATTGAAGTCACAAGATTTTTAACTTACTTATTTTTATTTATATGTATACACCGCGGTGGCCTAGTGGTAAGATCTCGGCTTGTGAGCCGTAGTGTTTCAGGGTCGAGACCCGATTGCACCGAAGAACCGTCGTGTAAGGGAGTCTGCTGCACGTTAAATCCGCCATGCCAAACATCCTCCCGCTGGTATGGTGTGGTGTGGAGAGGGGAGTACCAGCTCAGGTGTCGTCCTCGTCATCTGACCGCTGTTCAAAATTACATGGTCCGTCCCAGAATAGCCCTAGTGTTGCTTTACAACGGGACGTTAATATAACTAAACTTATTTATATTTATCGAAGTTGTATTTTATATTAATTGTTTACATAACATGTTTATTTAATAATGAATGGATGACCTTTCATTTTTTTTGAATGAATGTCAATAAAATGTCGCTGTTTATCCTAATTTATTTCTACTTTCTTGATATCTTTTAAATTTCTAAGTATCGGTGATGAAAACGAATTGAAATAAATCTAAAAGCAGATCTAGTAGTCTCGTGGAAATGAATAAAAATTATAAGATTAAAGAAAATCAAGACCATTTACAAAAAACAAAAAAAAAATTGTTTTCGATCGAGTATCAACTAGCTCCAGAGTATTAGATAGATATGATAACACAGAAATTTAATTTAACATTATGTCTCGGATTCGATGCATAATTAGCAATATAAATGGTAATGGTAAACTAATAGAATTCATCTTTAATAAATAGCTATGTATATTATTTCTTACCTTACCTGGAATAAAATTATTTTTGACACATTTTTTTTATATCCGTCCTTACGATGTTTATTAACTATTTGACGCCTTTGACAAACAGCTGGTTAGCCGGTAGTGTGTTTAGTTCCCATTAAATGTCTTATAATTTTGATGCTTTCTCAAAATATTTTTAATAAATATTTTTTCGATACGCATTAGAACGGTGTTATTGTTACAGTCTTCCACTTATTCTGTTTATTATGTTAGAGAACATTCTTAACAAATTCAGGACTCAAGGCACTATATGCTATTAAATATTTAGTTGTCTGGTTCATCTATTTTCTAACCTTTGCGGTACTATAACAGTACTTTTTTATTTTCCAGTTAAGTCACACAGATTTTAAATAAAATCTTACTGCCTCTGCTTTTAAAAATGGAAAAAAATTAAACAATTATATGTCTGATAATTCACTGCAACAAATGGAAGGCTATAATAGAAAAATTACAAAAAAAATATGTTTAAAAAATTGTCAGAAAAATTTACATGTCAAATAAATAAATATTATTAAAAAGGGAATTTTTTTTTAATTTTAAAATGTTGCTAAAACATCTGTGTGATAACATTTTTGGACGTTATTAAAATTAAAAAAAAGAAAATCTGATTTTATATGCAGTTATTTTAATTAATATTTCAAAAAATGCGCCTAAATGTGCACCTTCTCGTCAGTCATACTATATTTATAACGAATAGAAGTTCTAAAGCAAACGATCTGTCCTATAAAGTATCTACATTCACATACATACACATTCGCCTTTATTATTAACAAAGGAAGAGGATTCGTGTGATTTTTTATAAATATTGCAACGAAGCTAGCCACATGTCTCCGTGGCTCATTGATAAAACATCGGACTGCGGGCAAAGAGATTGCTGGTTCGATCCTCGGAAAAAAAAATTTGTTATTTATTAATTTATTTTCCTTTCAGTTCTTCCAGAAGTTTCTGGAATATTCAAATTATAATTTCCTTAATCCTTGTACGTCATTTCCTCTTTAGTTAGTTCTAGGAATGTTCTAGAACATTCTACATGTGTATATATAAGAGCTTCATTTGTAGTAACCGAGGTCTTTGGTTGACTTTAAATAAAGTGATATTGTTCAAAAGTGTTCTCTTCTTAAGCCTATAAACGTGACAAGTTTGGTGGAGGCGCCGGGTAACTTCTCAGTCTGGAAGCGGAAGAAATACGGCGAAGCCGCAGACTCTTAAATCTTCCTCCGGAATTTGGACCTTTCGTTGTTGCCCCACGAAAACTGCCCAATCGCACGGAAATGCCGGAAGGAGAAGAAAAACCTCAACCTATTCTGATTTCTCCTGCCCTAATAAGGGAGCCTAAAAAGCCAACAATTTTTACAGGGGATCCTGGACAAGATCCGACCAAATGGATGAAAGAATACCTTAGAGTATCGAAATTTAATCAATGGGATGACACACTTTGCTTAGCTAATGTATATTTTTTCCTGGATGGGACCGCCCGGACTTGGTTTGATAATAACGAAGATAAACTGAACTCGTGGGCCGAATTTCAAGAAGAACTGACAAAAACCTTTGGTGACACCCAACTGTATATAAGGCGAGCAAAAGATCGTCTGAAAGGCCGAGCGCAAAATACTGGTGAAGCTACACAATCCTATATTCAAGACGTACTGGGACTTTGCAACCAAATAGATCCAAACATGTCCGACGAAGAAAAAGTGTCCCACCTAATGAAAGGAGTCGCAGAAGATGTGTACCAGGCACTGTTACCTAAAGAGGTAAAAACGACAGTCGATTTCATTAAATGTTGCCAGTACATCGAGGAAATGCAACAAAAAAGAATTAGACGTCAGAAGTTTTCTCGTTTACCCAATGTTATTCCCATAGCTTCCGTGGACGAAGAGCAACCGGTAACATCGCTGATACGCAAAATTGTTCGGGAAGAAATACAAAGAATGACTGCACCACAAGTCGAAAGCCAATATTCCGAACTACAATCCATCGAAAGCATCGTACGAGAGGAAATCGAGCAATCGTTGGCTCCTATATCTCGTGAAAACTTGGGAAGAGTCGCTCAAGCACCTAAACGCCGCATGCAACCAATATATAGTAGGCCTGCCCAGACTTCATGGCCACAACAGAATCAGATGCCGAGGAAAACCGACGTATGGCGTACCACCGACAATCGGCCAGTCTGTTTCCATTGCGGCCGCCCAGGTCACGTAGTACGCTATTGCAGAGATAGAATATCTTCATTTGTTGACCAATTCAAGAACGACAGACGTGACGCAACTTCTTACCGGACATACAATCGTACCGCTGACATCAATCGAGAAACGGGCAGAAATCCTTCACCAAGTCCGAGTCGAGGACGATCGCCTACCCGCCGTTATAGATCGCCGTCTCCCTACAGAAGATATAGCCAGTCGCCGAACCGCCGAAATGAGGAAAACTAAGTTCCGCGACCTGTGTTGGAGGTGAGGCCGCGATTTCTCAGAATCCTCCATTTGCCGCTAAATTGCACGGGAATCGCATCGACGTTCTTCTTGACGACCATCCCGGCAAAGCGCTGGTAGACTCTGGTGCATCTTTTTCTGTCGTCTCCGAAGCATACCGGCGGAAACGGCGGAAAGTCATGTTCAGCGACTCGGAAAACATTATTCTGAAGGTCGCCGACGGCAATTATGCAAAGCCGTTAGGAACTTGTGTCTTTCAACTTACCATAAATGACCGAACACAGCCCTACCAGTTCATTGTTATGCCGAATTGCAGCCATGACATCATTTTGGGTTTTGACTTCTTAAAAGCATCACAAGCTGTCTTGGACTGTGGCCGAGCTGAACTCGCATTTGATGACGTTTTTCAAGAACAGACGGCGCCTCAGACTTTCAACTTGTATGCCGTTTCGGACTTTATCATACCTGGTTGTTCCTTCAAACGTATTATAGTGCAATCACCGGACGTACATGACGCCACTGATTTAGTTGTGGAAGGGAATAAAAGTCTAAGCATCAGTCAAGGAATTGCCATTCCCTCCACTATAGCCTCTTTTTTCCAAAACAAGGGTATGCTCTGGGTGGCCAACGGGCAAACACAAGCACGCTACATCCCAAGAGGCATGTGTGTTGGTTACGCTAATTCTTTCAGCACCGACGGCCTAAATACTCTGACCGAAGTGCCTTCATTTGCCGATGTGGAAGTCTCGACGTACACTGACCCAATCGACTGTTCCCAAATGATGGCCGCGACCCTGAGTGCTGAGCAGCGGGAGCAGATGCAAAATCTGCTGCGAAATTTTCAAGATTCATTCCATGGTGGACCACAGCGCCAAAACCGCAAGATCAACGTAAAACACAGGATAAACACCGGAAACCACCCTGCGATCAGCCAACGACCTTATCGGGTATCGCCAGTGGAGCGACGCATAATCAACGACGAAGTCGATAAGATGCTGATGCGAGATATTATTCAACCATCGGAGAGTCCATGGTCGTCTCCAGTGGTGATAGTTCGTAAGAAAGATGGCAGCTGGCGTTTCTGCGTGGACTATCGTCGTCTGAACAGAGTTACTAAAAAAGACGTCTATCCCTTACCCAGAATCGACGACATTTTGGATTGCTTGAAAGGAGCTCAATACTTCTCATCGATGGACCTGCACTCGGGGTATTGGCAAATCGAAGTGGACGAGGCAGATAGGGAGAAAACGGCCTTCATCACTAGTGAAGGGCTGTATGAATTCAAGGTAATGCCGTTCGGATTGTGTAACGCACCCGCAACGTTTGAAAGAACTATGGACAATTTATTACGTCACTTAAAGTGGAAGATGTGCCTCTGCTACTTGGACGATATAATTGTATTTTCGAAGACCTTTTCTGAACATTTGCATCGGCTGCATTGCGTACTTTCTTGCATACAGGAAGCCGGACTTACCTTAAATCCGAAAAAGTGCCATTTTGGAGCCAAGGAGATCAAAATACTTGGACATCTTGTTTCCGGAAAAGGCGTGAAACCTGATCCCGATAAAGTGTCCGCTGTCACCAACTTTCCTACACCGAAGACTGTGCACGATGTAAGAAGTTTCATGGGACTGTGCTCTTATTACAGACGGTTCATCCAAAACTTCTGTTTTCGGGCTAAGCCTCTCCAAGAGCTCTTAAAAGGGGACGCTAAATTCTGCTGGAATAAAGCTCAAAAAGACTCGTTCAGAGACCTTAAATCAGCATTGACTTCGCAACCTGTGTTGGCACTTTTCGACGAAGACGCTCCCACCGAACTGCATACCGACGCCAGTGGGTACGGTATTGGAGCTGTGTTAGTCCAGCAGCAAGACGGAAAGGAAAGAGTCATTGCATATGCTTCAAGGACCCTATCCAAAGCAGAGCGAAACTATTCGACCACTGAACGCGAATGCCTTGCAGTTATATGGGCGATAGCAAAATTCCGTCCATATCTCTTTGGGAAGTCCTTTAAAATAATTACGGATCATCACTCGCTATGCTGGTTAGCTAATTTACGAGATCCTTCTGGTCGATTAGCAAGATGGGCTTTGAGGCTTCAGGAATATGACGTCTGTATTGTTCACAAAAGTGGAAAGAAGCATGCCGACGCTGATAGTCTGTCCCGAAATCCTGTGCCTGACGACAACGTGCTGAAAACAGAGACCCTGGCGGCAATGATTGATTTGGTGTCGGAACAACGTCGCGATCCATCACTGGCCCAGCATATCAAAGCTTGCGAGGAGTCGCCAGATTTATCAAGTTCGGGGTTCTCTATAGTGAATGACATACTCTGCAAGAAAAATTTTGACCCATCCGGAAAACAGTGGCTTCCAGTCATTCCTAAGAAAATGCGGTTAGAAATCCTTCGTCATTTTCACGACGAGCCTACAGCTGGACATCTTGGATTTTCAAGGACGTACGATCGTCTTCGGAGGAGGTTCTTCTGGCCCCGACTTTTTCGAAGCGTCTGCCATTACGTAAGGCATTGCAGGGAGTGCCAAAGACGAAAGACGGTTCCTCTGAAGCCACCCGGATACTTGGTTCCCCTACCTCCAACCGAAGTCCCGTTCGAGCGTGTAGGGATGGACCTGCTTGGTCGATTTCCGAAGTCGCAAGAAGGAAATAGGTGGATAATCGTGTGTACGGATTATCTTACACGATACGCCGTCACAAAAGCCATTCCCACTGCAGAAGCACCAGAAGTAGCAAAGTTCTTCGTGGAAGAGATTCTTCTAACTCACGGAGCCCCTAGAACCATTATCACGGACCGAGGTCAAGTTTTCCAGTCAAAGCTCGTAGCCGAAATTAACAATCAATGCAACGTGGTGCATAGGATGACTACCGCCTATCACCCGCAGACGAATGGACTCACGGAACGCTTCAACAAGACGTTAGCGGATATGCTGTCGATGTACGTTGATATCGAACATAAAACATGGGACCTAATTCTGCCTTTCGTCACTTTTGCTTATAATACGGCTAAACAGAGCACCACTGGGTATACTCCATTCTTCCTGACATTTGGGCGGGAAGCCGAAACTACACTCGATACTATGTTCCATCACCCAATCGAGGATACAGGACAAGACTATGTCACGGGGCTAGTAACCCGCGCAGAAGAATCGCGTCAGTTGGCTCGAATCCGCACCTTTGATGCCCAAGAGAAAGACCGACGTCATTATAATTCAAAACATCGCGCAGTGCTGTATCGGCCTGGTGACTTAGTGTGGATCTTTATTCCTATAAGGAAGGTGGGCCGCTCCGAAAAGCTTCTCAAGAATTATTTCGGTCCGTATGAAGTCCTGCGTCAACTTTCGGAGGTCACTTACGAGGTCCAGGACTTTGATCCAAATTCTAGGAGACGTAAGTCAAAGGACATTGTTCATGTGCTGAGGATGAAGCCCTACTACGCTCCAGAAGCCCAAGAGGATATATTTTCAGATTCCACGACCGTGGGACAGGACATACGGAATCCTGATCTAGACGAAGTGGATTTTCAGAAGACGACCCCGCCCTATACCGGACCCATGACAAGATCACGCTCTAAGGACTTTCGTCTATAACATCGAGACGCTGTTCTCTTGAGGAGGAAGCAATGCAACGAAGCTAGCCACATGTCTCCGTGGCTCATTGATAAAACATCGGACTGCGGGCAAAGAGATTGCTGGTTCGATCCTCGGAAAAAAAAATTTGTTATTTATTAATTTATTTTCCTTTCAGTTCTTCCAGAAGTTTCTGGAATATTCAAATTATAATTTCCTTAATCCTTGTACGTCATTTCCTCTTTAGTTAGTTCTAGGAATGTTCTAGAACATTCTACATGTGTATATATAAGAGCTTCATTTGTAGTAACCGAGGTCTTTGGTTGACTTTAAATAAAGTGATATTGTTCAAAAGTGTTCTCTTCTTAAGCCTATAAACGTGACAATATATCAATGCATTTTACTTCAAAAATTTTTCAGTTCTAAGCAATTAGGTAATTCAAGTTACCAAATTCTTATTAATAATAATCAATTCTTACTAGTAATTATAATAAATTAAATATAAAAATTAAGTAGCGAAAATACATGGAATTTTTAGAATGGAACAATTTAAAAAGATAGTTAAAAAGGAAATATTTATATTTTTAAATATAAATATATTTTAAAATACTCAAAACTAAAATGAAATTAAACTCATGATGTCAATCTTTTCAGGTCTTCGTAAGTCTTCCCATTTTAAAAAGTCTTGAAAGAGCAAACAGATGACAAATTTCAAATTACAACCAAAGTTACTGGAAAAGCGATTAGAACTGGTAATATCTCCAAATAAATAGTGTTTAATAAGCGCGAGAAAAAAAAAGGATTGATTATACCTGTTAAAACAGGTACAAAAGTTATAGAAAAAATGTTCAATTTTCAATAACCGATACATCAGTTTAACCCTAATTTTAAAATGCTATCTATTTTTAAACTTTTCTTTTTCTAAAAATTAACTTTAAAAAAATATCCTAAATTTTACCAAATGATTAAAATTCCATTTTCGTAATGGAAAATTTCTGATTACTACCTGTATAAACTAGAAGTCATTTTAAACGTCATAAAAACATCAATTTTACACAGACCATAAAACAGACATTTCCCTTCTTGTAATTTTTTTTATCAGCAAGCTGTCAAAGAACGTTTTCTTCGTATCAGTTTCACGGCCAACGAACTTTTTTCGCAACCCGCCTGTGCGTAAGAAAACGAGTGTTTTCCTAAAACAACGACTTCAGAAACTATTTTTTTTCTGGCTGGACTTTCTCCGTGCCATCTAAAGTGTAAAGAGATTTATGCAAAACGGCACTAACCGCCTACCAGCATGAAAAAAGACAAGATATCCATTTTAGATAAGAGCTAAAAACGACAGGATATATCTATCGATAGGAATTCTTCTTTGCACATCGCCAGTAAAAGAAAAATTCTTATATAAATCTGGCGAGGGCTCTACAGAGAATATGCTATAAAACTCTCACTCAATTAGTGTGAAGTGTTTGGCTGAGTTACGGTTCAATTTCTCGGCCAGCTTGGAAAAGATCCATTGGAATTTCTACAAATTATGTTGTTCTTGGTTGGCATAAAGATACACTATTTAAAGAAAAAATACAGCTGGTTTGAGAACACGAGAGACAAAGTTCAATAATCTGATCTAATTCTTTATTCTGAGACAAAGTTACAGGAATCCGATCTAATTCTTTATTTTGAAGCAACTTTTTATGTTTAGGTGTGTTTTATAAATCATTTTAAAAAGGGGAGTTATTACTAAAACTGTAGAGAAAATTTTTAAGAGTTCTTTATGAAATTTGAATAAAACTGATCGGATGTTAATGATAAGAACCTATTATTCTTTTTAAAGTTTTTTATTTAGTTTATACGGGTGTGATACTGTATACATCATCGAAAAGAGTCAGTGAAAGTTTTCAGCTTCATTTGCAGCAAAGGAGACCACAGAGGCCTGGTGGTAAGGTCTCGGAACCAGCGAATTCAAAGTTCGAGCCGCGGTTTCACCGAAGATCTGTCGTTCAAGTGGGTCTGGTAAACGTTAAATGTCCATCCACTTGTATGATGCTGAAGTTTGGAGAGTAGGATGCAAGCTCAAGAGTTGTACTCAGCATCTCTCCGTAGTTCAAAATTACAACGTCCGTACCAAAATAGACTTAGTGTTGCTTTCAACAGTGACATTAACATAACTATACTAAATCTAAACGAAGCAGGATCATCAATCATAAAAATTGCATCTGCGAATCCTAAAAGTGAAAAAAAAATCAGATAGAGTCTTTTCTAATATCAAAATATGCATTAGAGAGCCCCATCTGGTAGGCCTAAACTATTCTATCACACATAATAATTTGGAGGAATTAAAAAATAGTACCTATGCAATTTGTATTACTTTTATACAAAACTCAGATATTTGGATATTCACAGTTTAGTGTTTCACTCAATCATGCATTAAAATACTTTTCAGTTCAAAGCTAACCAAAATTCTCAGAATTTCTTTTTTGTCCTACCTTGCAAGCTATTTGTTTTAATAACCTTTAAAAATATGTTTGGATCAAAGTAACAGGACGTTCTCAAAGAAGTATCTAAATGCTAATCTGAAACTAATAATTTCTCATCAAAAACTATTTTTTTTATTCCATAAAAATGATTAGTAAAAATATATGCTATTACTGTCTAAGTAAATAATCGTCATAATAATAAAATTCATATTAATTTCAAATCAATTTCTCAAATGATGATACACAATTTGAAATTGAAATTTTCCAGATAAAATTAGAACGAGCACATAATTTTGTTTTTCTCTTTGAAGGAAGTGAATGATTAATAGTTAGCAATTGGAATTTAGAATTCCTACCATTAAGTGGAATGAGACAGAGTTTGTGTAAAAAAAAAAATAGATTAATGTCTCATCAACGATATTCTTGTCTAACATTAAACAGCTATACAAGAGATCTAAAAGATTGCATCTTTAAAAATTTAAAATAATTTCTTATAATTTTAATTAATTTATCAATTTATATATTAAAACTTACAGAACAAAAACGTATAACACTTTGGTAGAAAACAGAAAGATGGCATTTGAAGAACGGATGTAAAATATTTGTGAAATTCAAATGTTCTTAGATTTACATTTCTATACATTTGCTTTAATTTTTCCGAAGTGTCGTCGTAAATTAGAAAGGATTAACTTGTAATAAAATAGATTCAAATATCTATTTTATTTTCTGTTTCATTTTAAGAACAAGTTCATCCTTTCTAATTTACGACGACACTTCGGAAAAGTTGAAGCAAATGTATAGAAATGTAACCTGAAATTAATAATTAAGTATTGATACAACGTTTTCTTCTTTTTTAAATATAATATTACAGGGAATCGATTCAGTGAACATATCAGAACTAATCAGCATTCCAAAAGTCATTTTCCTCATAATAAAAAATGGGAGCTTTAAATTAAAATTGAGGAAAGTTTTGGTAAATCTTTAATGTATAAAATAATAATAATAATAATTCATTCACTCAAAAGTTATTTGAATTCATTCATTTAAAAAGTTATTTGATTTCAAAAGTTATTTGAAAGAATTAATTCTTATTTCATTCAGAAGATATTTTATATATTTCTTATTTGATTCAAAAGTTTATTTTACTTTTTTATATATTTCTTATTTGATTCAAAAGTTTATTTTACTTTTTTTATATATTTCTTATTTGATTCAAAGGTTATTTGCATGAAGTACGAATTAATACTATTGTAAAATATAATTAAATAAAAATTATGAAAAGAGAAAGTAAAATAATTGTGAAGGAATCAGATGCAGATCTTGGATTTTATTGCACCCTCTCCTCTCATTCGTAGTCCAATTTCTAAATTCTAATCTATTAGAGATAGACACATCCTTCCGGATCGAAAAATGGTTTAAATGATGCCAATAATTCATCGAATTCAATAAAAATGATGCCAATAATTCATCGAATTCAATAAAAATGATGCAGAAAAAATTACGAAATCTAAATTTTTATGAAGTTTTCTGTTCCTATATTTGTCATATTTAGTAAAACTTTCCTGGCATTTTAACATATAAAATGAAAGATTATTCATTTTTTAGCTAATCTAACCAAATTATGAAGCTTTGAATAAGATTATTTTAGATTATTTTGGTCTATATTAACGAAAATCTCAAAGATAATCAAAATGTGGATTTCATTTTCCCAAGGGTATTGCTGGGTGATGTAAAATGATTTTTAATTCTTTAGAGACAGGTGTTAAATTTCCATTTTGAAAATACTCATTCTGAAATCTCATATTTATACTGTTTTGCAATTCATGAACTGCTGAGAAAACTGAGATATTTAATTTTTATACAGTTCCTTATTTTATTAGTTGTATTTAGTAAAATATCCAAAATCGTTTTAGGCAGGTTTCTAAATCGCTTTAGAAAACATCTTTTTGGACATTATCAGATTGGACAACTTGCCTAGTGTCACCTTCAAAAATAAGATGAAATTTAACCATTCATAAATTCGTTTTCTTTTACTCTTCCCTTCTTTAAAAGCAATTAAATGAGATGGTAAAGCTTTTTTGCAATTGAAATTAATTTTCTTTTGTTGAGAATGTTATTGAGATAATAATGTTTCCTATGTAAAGAATTTTTTCAAATAGCCAGCTAATTATCAGATTCTATTGACTCTAAAATTACTTGTAGTGAAATATTTCTATTTCATATTAACTATTTGAGTATTTTTAGATAAATCGATCATTTTTTAGTATAAACTACACAAAAGAATAATATAATAAATGAAAAATCACCTGTGTAAATTTAGTTTTATAAATCACGAATAAAAAAATAAATTTTCAATTGCTCTATGGATAAGAATATGAATATAAAGGATTTTTGTTAATATTATATTTTTATTTGTATTCTTTAATATTCTTTCTATAAATAAACGTGAAAATAAAAGCCTGTACTCTTGAATTCACATTTTGACAAGTATTTTGGATTACATCTTACGACTCGCATCGCTATAAGAACTAATGAAAAGCAAAAAATAAAACTAAGAACAATCACTTATTCTTTGTATTTAAAGAGACAATCCCCTAGAATTTTTTTTATGTGTATATCCATTGCAAATTATCCAAAATTCAAGATTCAAAGTATTCACCATATGATAAATTTTTTAAATGAGAAAAAAAACTAGAGTGCACTGGAAAATTTGAAGACAAAATGAACTTGATGACAACATTTTTTTTTTTTTTCATTTTAAGCTTTCTTGATTACGAAGTGTAAGATGCGTTCTGATACGTTTTTTTACTGACTGTACTGTACAATCCTTCAAAAGGATATCTCAACTCAATTAATTTTTCCGAAACTAATTACCGCACAGTAATATGATAAATACCTGTCGCTGTAAAAACACCTTCTCTTTTATAAATATGTGAGATATTTTTTCAAGTAAAGGGCCGTCTTTATATTTAAATTTACACAAAAACAATTTTTTTTTCCAATAACAACACACAAGTTCAAATATATATATATATATATATATATATATATATATATATATATATATATATATATATATATATATATATATATATATATATATATATATATATATATATATATATATAAATTTCAGTTTAAAATAATACAAAAAAATTCTATAATTTTTATTAAATATTGAACGAGTTATAAGTAATTTAAATTTTCATTCGCTAATGTTAAATAAGAGCACCCATTTCTTTTTCAGTATATTTAAAATATGTTAAATATTTGATAGTAATACTTATTATGCTCTAAATATAAGATTTTTAAAAATTTTAAAGTATACTTAAGATTTTTGAATTTTTAAAGTCCAAATAATTTTCATGCCAATCGAAACAGAAGCCTCTGACAATTCCCGTTCCAAATTCTATCTCTTTTCGTCTAATAATTCTTTAAGGTAAGCGACAATAACTAAAAGTTTTAAGAACAGTATAATTTTCTTTTTCTTCTGAAGCAACTCAGCTTTAGCACAGATCCCCTGTCATTTATAAAAAGTCGTTAAAACGGAACGGCCAACAAAATATTGTATTTTTCAACAGTGTTTTTGATTAATATACGTTTTTATATATACGTTTTCCTATTTTAGAAATAAATGTTGAAGGAAAAAGTTCATACATGTAACAAATTTTATTTTGCTTGCATTTCCGACTACATTTTGCTTAGAACAAAGAGGAGCCAATTACAGTTGTTGAAATGCTTTGTGGCATCTTCAATTAACGAAAAAGTGTCATAAAGTAAAAGTTTTCTGCAAAGAACGAACTTTTATAATAATAAATGGATGAATGAATAAAACATTATTCAATAAAATACAAAATTAGTTCCTTGAGTGTGGATAATGTCATGTCACAAATCATTGATAAAAGATAGTTTTTTTTTAAATCAGTTCTTAAAAGTATTTCAGTAAAGTAATTGCGCTTTTTTAAAATTTCTTCTGGTATAAAGAACTGAAGTGTATAAAATTCTTTAAAATGATTTAAAATATCTTTTCGTGAAAGCTTGAATTTACAAACCAACAATTTTTGACATTATATTTCAATTATTGAAAAATGCCACAGATTTTTTTTTTCTTTTATTTTTTAACCCTCCTCAAACAAACTTTTTTAACTTGAGCTTCTTTCATTAATGTTAATTCCAAAAACACAATATAGTCTTTAGAATAGCTATTTAGCTATTATTAATTTTTTGTAATTAAATGTACAAATAAAATCTTCTGTTTTGAATTCTTATTAAATCATGTTTTATACCTCCTAATTTTAAAAAAAGTATTATTCTTTCTTAAATGAAGCAAAGTATTAATAATTTTCATTGAATGACATATTTTCTACTTTTCATATATTGAAACAGACCTTAATTCAATTTTCATTTGTTTCTCTGATTATTTTGATTAATCACTAACATTTTATACATAGTTTATCTCATTATTTAATTTTTTTTTAATCGAATGAGTGAAGGATGTAATTGAAAAATTTGCTGATCATTCAAATATAAATATGTTGGTGGCCATGTACGTGAATGAAATTTCATATTTTTAAAGAGAACATATTTGTAATTTAATGGCATATTTTTATTGAATTTAGTTTTTATATATTAAGAATAATGAGAAATGCCAGGATACTTTTTGAGAGACTGTACTAACAAATCCGTAAGAGTGGTGGAATGAAGATCATTATGATCCGTGCAGTGTAAGCAAGGGGACCCATGTTTTCGGGAACACAAAACAAACACAAACACAAGACTTAACACGCGCATACATCTTTAACAGAACAGAATCTCATCTCTTTATTTACACCCCTCAGGGGCTCACCTTCTTTAGGTGAGTACGGATGTCCCAAGCCCGAGGTACCCAGGGATCTATACTCCCTTCCTGCTTACACTCCTCTACGCCTTCTACTTTTTGCTTGGTCCTTCCATCCCTCGACGGCAAGCGAGGGAGCTCTCCATGAGAAACTGTCGCCGCTCTGTTTGCTTCTTACTTCTCGTGGACAGCCAAAAACCCCACGTGTTGGCCGTGCATGGCAACCCATTAGACGGGTGGTGCACTGTGGTCCCCAGTGCATCAATTCGGCTGGTAACCTAACAATTTGGTAAGTTTGCTAGGGATCAAGCGAAAGGGCCATTCTCTGGCGCTTGGCGTTAAGGGTGGTCAACGCTCCTGGAGGTGGCTCTGAGCGTATAGGTCTTGACTAGCACCATGGTAAGTGCGGAGGCTGGGTTGCTCAGAGCCGGTAACTGCCATCCCTTGTAGGGCTCGGTGGTGGGCGGTGCCGTCGGGACCCGAATCTCATGACATTTTATGCATGGGTAAAAAAAAACAAAGCTCCCTTCAGTGGGCATCAAATGCAAAACGATTTATCATGTTCAAAACATTTCGATAAGTTTTTTATTTTGAAAAGAGTATCTTCTACCAACGATACGTTTCATTCCGTTTCACCTTTTTTAGTTAAAAAAAAAGTATATCGGCACATCTTCGAACAGTATCAACTGTTCGGAAATTACTTTCGGGGGATTTGCTCATTGAGGTTCTCTCTCAAAAACAAGTTCACCAGATTGTGAAAATGACAAACATTGCATCCTTTCCAGTGACCGTCAGTGCACATTCGACTTTAAACTTTTCCAAAGGAGTAATATCTTGCTGAGACTTTTTCATACTCCAGTTGCTGAAATAACCAAGGATTTGGGAAGTCAAGGGGTTACTCATGTCCGTCGTATAACAATACGAAAAGATGGATAACTCCTTGAAACCAAGCATTTGATACTAACATTTCATTCGTCTAAAATGCCTGAATACATTAAAGCTGGTTACATGAAATTGGCAATCCGGCCTTATATCCCCAATCCCTCGCGATGTTTCAAGTGCCAGCGTTTTGGTCACTCCAAAGCTTCTTGCCGCGGATCTCTAACTTGCGCCCGCTGTGCAGAAACAGGTCATGAAAACTCTGACTGTACCGCACCGGAAAAATGCTTCAATTGCAAAGGTTCGCACATGTCCTTTTCTCGCTCCTGTCCATCGTGGATATTGTAAAAGGTAATGATTGCTGAAAAGGTGAAGAAAGGCATTTCATATCTGGAAGCAAAGCGAATGGTGAAAGCTCGTAGACCTGTTGATGGATCCAGCTATTCTAATGCTGCCAAGAAAACGCTGGAAACAAGAGGCACTCAGATAATGCCTATAATCATGCATGTTGATAATAATCCGTTTCAACCGTCTTATGCACCCTCTGAAATTTGTCCCAAATCTGAATCATTTATAAAAGACTTTTCACCCAGTATTCCTATGGAAGACACTTCTCAAAATATCCCACAATGTAAAGTTGCTGCCACTTCACAAAACTTAGCACGTTTCAAAACCGTTATTAATAGGAAAAAATTTAAGAAAAACTCCAAGCCTAAAGATAATAAAACCATGACCACAAATATGTCCAATCGTAACACCGACAGTGATATAGAATCAGATAACGCAATAGAATATAACAATCATGAAACAATTGATGAAACTCCACCTGCTCCAGAATCTATCGTTTCCACCATAGTTGATAAAACTGTTTTTAAACAAAGTCCCCAAGACTGTCAAGTTCAATGGATTAATCTTAAAGATTTTCACTGTGAATCTTTAAGTACCCCCATTCATAACAGATACTTGAAGAAACATCGAATCAAAAGATTACAATGATTTTTTTTTCTTTTCACTTGGTTTTATAATTTATTGCACTTGTTTTAATGTTAGGAGTGTTGCACCTTTTGAATTTAATTGGTATTTTAATCTTTTAACATTTTTGGAAAAATTTACTTTCTGGTATGTGAGTTGCAATTTTAAAACCACTACTAATAACCATTACTAGATGCCTTTCATTTTATCACGAGAATTTAATTTTAAATTGTATGACTGAATTATACTTAGCATTTATTAATACCATTTGTTTGGCGTAGTATGGCCAAATTTGGCTCTTGCGCCATTAAATCTCACAATACCATACCATACCTTATTTACAATCGCAATGCACTACGGGATGCGTACCTAATTAGGTATCGCCATCTATTATCCAAAAGAGAAAACAGAGTAATGCAACTGCTACATAAGTAGTTGAACACTTTCTCAAGATTAATTATTTAATAATCGTCAAATATCTTTTACTTGATAGTAATTTTAGATAATAAATCTTTTGTGTTTTATTTTCAAGATCGCTTTCTTCCTTAAAGTTAATATAAAAATTGAATAAAAACAAATGTTGAGATATAGAAATGTTCTTTAAACAATGACTTGTATTTTTTCGCTTGAAAAAAACTTTGACTTTAAAGTTATTCAGTCATAAATAAAGAACAAATAATAATAATAATTCAGAAATAAATAACAAGCATTTATTAGCATTCATTTTCAGGTCATCAGGACTTCCCTATCTCTCTTTTACATGTGTATTCCTGCATACATCAAAGTTCTCAATATCTTGACAAGTTGAGTTTCATTTTCTCTTATGTACGTTTATCCGAATTCAGTGGCGTTGATTTGGGCATTAATTTTCTTTTTTCAAGTAAACTAGTCATCGCTATGGATATCAGGCTATTTTCATATTCTTTCCAATTCCAATAAAAGCCAGGATTTCTTGCTCAAGACATACATAAGTATCCCGCAGAAGGAATTACTAATTCATATATTCTTTCAGGACCTTTTTCGGTGCCATCAATTTCATAAAAGAAGTCGGAATCAAAGATATTTCATAACAATCTAGTAACATTTTCCACATATCAAAACAGTACCAAACGCCATCTCTCTCTCTCTCTCTCTCTCTCTCTCTCTGCGTGTAAAGAAAATTCAAACGAGATTTTGATGTACTTTAATAATTAACTTCCTAAGCTATTACTGCTTGCAATTGATGTTTACATCATTTTGGAATTCAGAAACGTTTTTCTAATTATAGTAATTTATTTGTCTTGCTAATTTTTCTGAATTGGAACCATACTTTGTAAGTATTTTTTAATTAATTCAAATATATATTTCAATTTTGCAATAAAACTCGTTTTTTTTTCCTTTAAATATTTGATCTTATAACTGACCGAAAGTTCAAGAAGAAATATACTACCGTATACCTGAGAAGTTTATCTAAAGAATCAGTGACAGTATAATTATTATACAATGTCAGTGATATTATCTGGACACTTGAAATTAAAACGACCATATGAATTCATGGAACTTGATTTCATTAGGAAGGTTCATGTTTACAATAAATAGAACTGTTTGAGGCAATTTACAAAACATAGCTTTGATATTTATAACATACAGATAGTTAAAAATACTTTAAGAAAAGAACACAAATCTCTTATGTACAAAGGATTTAAAGTTGAGAGACATGAAATTAAATATAATCACTATTTCTAATGAAATCAGTTTTTCACCAAAGGTGAATAGTTTTTTTTTATGGTCATAAAAAATAAACTCTTTATTAATATTACACAATGTTTCATTAGACATACGAACTACTGTGTAGTATAGACATTTAAACGTAAATTTCGCAAGTAATGTTTATGTGAGTATAAGATATTGTATGATGATAATTGTATGGCAGAGCTTTACATTTTCCCATCAACAATTTGAAATGAATGAAAATGACTTCAACACGAAAAGACACTTTAAATCATTTAACGAACACGATCACTTTTGAATTCCCGCCATTAAACTGTCTGCTGTTGAGGGCACATTTAATGAGAAGAATAAATTTCGCTTAATGTTTTCGACTCGGAGATATTTGGTTCTATTGAATTAGTTGCTGAAATGCATTTGTAAGCAATAAGTTTTATGCTAAGTAATTTTTGCAACTGTAAAAGAGCAAAGCTTTGAAAAAAGTAATTCTATTGTACTAAATGCTGAATTAGTAAAAGTAATTCTATTGTTACAATTACTGTTCTCGTTAGATTGCTTTATTTACTACCGTTTTCCCCTCATACATAAGCTACCCTGACAAAAAATAATATAACGAAAGTTAATTAATTTAATTATAAAAATAATTTCAGCCATAGAAGAAATGCTACAGAGCACATTTAATTCTTAATTAAATTTTTAAATGAATAGTTTTGAATTTGGCATCGAAATAAACAATAATAAATTAAATTAAGTATTTTTTCTTGTAAACATAGTCAAAATCTGCAAAAAAAAAAATGGTTTGTACACATCTACTACTCTTTAAAAATTTTTCGTCCCAGATTGAGATATATCATTTTGCAAAATAAAATTTCATAACGTTCGTGCTTAACAGACAGAACGCAGTAAATGATATGAACTTTAAAGTTCAAATCGTAACGGATCAACAAAGGAAAAAAAGTATCAATGGGAGTATTCTTTTCACAACTTTCTTCCAACTTACTCAAAATTGCGAATGATGGTTTATTTTCATTGTATAGGGAACAGGGTTAAGTACGCGTTTTCCATCAGTACTCATTCAAGTTAAAACAATAAATAAATGCAAGAGCTGGCCCAGTCCTAAATGAGTTAAGATTATATGAGTAAAATTCATCTTTAAAATATTGTGTCTTTGAATTAGTTCACACGTTGTCTCAAAAAACTCTGATGCAGACCAAGAAATCTGATCGTAAAACAATTAATGAATAATTCTTACAACTCATTTCGTTTTTGTGTTATTTTTGTGGCGTGCACACAGAATGAATAAACAGAATGAGGCTTCTTTTTTATTATTTTTATCTAAAATAGCATCTAGTGCAATTTTATGCACACATTGCATATCAAACTTTATTTTTTCTACTTCATTCGGCTTTTCCATTATTGTGTTCCCAGATAGACAGACATAAATTTTAAAAGTTCCATGCTCATGAATGATATCAAAAAAAGAAGTTTCATCAATAACTTTAATCGAATTTTATTTAATATTTGTCATACCTTTGTTGCATATTTTGCATACGAGAATGCAAAAATGGCAACATTGCATGAGATATATAAAAATTTGAATTTTTTCCTTAACCCTCCATACAAAACGATGATTACTATAAAATATTTGATTATTCCCTTTTGTGTTGGTGATCTATTAAATCATTATAAATTGAGTTAGTATCAACTTTGAAGAGAACAAATATTTACTGTCATAAGAGTAGAAAAACCATGAAAGCAATGATTCCTTTGCTTACGCAGCCAAAGTAAACTTGGAGACATAGTTATCAAGGCATCAATAGAGGAATTTTAATTTGAAACTAATGGTCATCCTTATTCCCACCCTCCCGAACAAGAAGCATGTTCGTCATCTGATTTGAATTACTTAACTTCCAGCCCTCCCTGCAGCCGTCAGGTAAAAGATGGTCGACATAGTCCTCCAAATTTATAATATTGCTTTCTTACGCAGTAAGGAAGGCAGTTTTATAAATATTGTAATGTTGCCGAATGGATGGTAAGATAATGATCGTTGACCTTGGCGATTAACTTGTCGACCATTTAGTAATAATAATGAAGAAGCCAGAATATATGAGAATCTTAGCAATAACTCTTTTAGAACTCGAGTTTCAATGGTTGTTCCAGAACATTCGATATCCGATCAGGAAGACCATAAAAACCAGAGAGACAGATTCAGTCAGTCAGTGGACGAGTCGAGAGAGGAGTAGTCAGTTAAATTTAACTGAAATTAGAATGAAGTCCCTCTTTGGAATGTTGTCTTATGAGTTCTCTCAGAACGATTTATTCTATTACAATTGTTTATTGCCAATTTACTGATTGTGTGCTGCTGCTTTGGGCAGCCTTCGTCTCTGTTTCTCGCATATAAATCCTGTTTTCTCGTAAAATAAAAATTGTTATTTGATATTAAGCTTGTTAGTCTTTTCATCATACATATTCCAGACAAATTTCAGATTTGTTTTCCATTTATCTGTTCCAATATTGAATCATCCAAACTACTTCTCATCCAGATATCTAAAACATTACCCCAATGAGGTTTAAATAAATAAACTAATTAAACAAAGGGGATAAAAATGCCCTCTATAAAAATTCAATTTAATGTCAACTCGATTGTGTTCAAATGACTGTGAATTTAGACTTGGTTCATGAAAGCTATCATAATATCATCTAGCATTCTAGTCTATTAAAAATTCATTAATTCGAGTCTAAAAAAAATTCATTATTCATTAAAAAAATTATATAATCTAGTTATCATGATTATTATTATATTATCGAATTTCATGATAAAATTCATTGACCATAAAATTATAATGCAACAGAAGACCTCCGTCTCTACTGCTCATATATATATATATATATATATATATATATATATATATATATATATATATATATATATATATATATATATATATATATGGTATAAATCCAGGTACATTTTCCTTACATGTTATCTAGGGAAGGGGAGACAAAAATGGAGTTTATATAAAGACAAAACTAACTGCAAAATTAATTATATGGAAGAAACATGATATACTTTATTGGAAATACAAAAAAAGAAAAATAAGAGTGAACGAAAGAAACCAGCTGCAGTGATCTCCTTGAAACTTTCTCGGATAATCTCTAATAAAGGTCTTGTCTACCTCCCCTCGCAAAAAATAATAAGGCTGTGAATTCCTTTCATATCTTTGGCGAAGAATAGTCATGAAATATAGATTTTCTTTTTGGCGAGAATCTAGTATTAGCATTTTTTCTGAATATATTGAGAAAATATGTGATTTAAACACCTTTTCCCTGAACAACTAAAGCCAAAATGTGACACGGAGCTACATCGATCATAAATTAATTCAGTAAATGTATACTTTGTATTTTTTTTATTTGTTTCAGTACATGTATGCATATGTATGTTTTTGAAACATCATGCTTGCTTAATTTTCTATTAATAAAAATGCATATCTGTATTATTTCAACTCCTTCCTGATAGACACAAAATAAAAAATTTAGGAGAAATATTTTTATTGTATCTAAGCCAACAAATACCTTAACATAAATATAATTAAAAAATATGAAATTTAGTTAATTTTTCGAAAAAATTATCTTTTAAGAGTCATTTAGGAATTTATATGGTCATGAATTTTCAAAAAATAGAATGAAATGCGTTATTGAATCAAAGCACAAAAAATACATGCAAAAACTTCGTGTATTAATGTAAATTCCGAATATGAAATTTATTTCATGCAAGTGGGCTTGTTTCTTTCAAGATCTGATGGTCCATATAAAAAGGACAAAAGTAGAAAACAAATTGAATTTGTTATCTAATAGAATGCATAAACATGCTTAGTCTTCAGTGTTATCACCTTGAAGATTCAATCATTCTTCATATCGGTGGAACAGATTTCCTAACTTCTCTTAAAAGGACACTACCGTCAACGACGACCTCTTATGAGGTGGGCCTTTAAACGCCTTTAAATTCGTTAGTTAGCCTGTAAGCTTTGGACTTCTAGCCTCTTCTTCAATTCAGAAAAGGGATAAAACTCATTCGGCTCTAAATAGCGTAACCGATAAAGTGTGACAAGGATGCAGATCTCTCAAAACTGAAGATCTTGTTTGATGAATTGATGGATTTTCTGTTGTAAGAAATGGAGTTCAGAAAACATCTTGAAATAAACAGAGGACATTGAAAATTCAGGCAACAAGTTAACGGACCATTATGCGGAAATTGCAACTTCCAGAGATGAATATTTAGACATTCCTGCTCACTATTTCAATTATCTAAAGAAGATTCAAAGAATTTCAAACTAATGCGGAACTTTAAAGGAACAATTGATGCCACCTCACCTTACTGACAGCAATATTCTTTGAAGAAAGGATCGGAAACTGATCCACTAGTACGATTAATGCCTGAATCTTAGCCATGAGTTTTTCAAAAATATGCAGGCTTGTTTACAACTTTTACATCTAGCAATACGACAAATACTTGAATCGTAACCATGAGTTTTTCAAAAATAGGCATGCTTGTTTACAGCTTTTACATCCATCAATGCGACAAATGCCTGAATCTTAACGATGAGTTTTTCAAAAATAGGCATGCTTGTTTACAGCTTTTACATCCATCAATGCGACAAATGCCTGAATCTTAACGATGAGTTTTTCAAAATTTTACATGCTTGTTTACAACTTTTACATCCAGCAATAAGACAAATGCTTGAACCTTAACCGTGGGTTTTTCAAAAATATGCATGCTTGTTTACAGCTTTTACATCCATCAATGCGACAAATGCCTGAATCTTAACGATGAGTTTTTCAAAAATATATATGTTTGTTAACAGCTTTTGGTTATAAATGCAATTGGTTCTTTACTTTTTTCTTATCACCCATTGCAGCTTGAAAAAAAAAGGTTTTCGTAGTTTAACAGGAAATTTTTAAAGGCACTTATAAAGTCAGTATTAATTCGGCATGTAAAAACTGAAAGCAACTGTCCAAGAAGATTTAATTATAAATAGTAATCGTTTTATAAATCATCCGTTCTCTTTGAATTTAATTTTTTTAAAAGGAAAAACTCGAAATGGATTTTTGTTAAGATAATTTTTAACATGAGTGGCACTTTATTTTATTTTTTCTCTCTATCTATTATTTTAAAGCGAAATTAAATTTTGTTTCATTTTCCTACGAACAAGCTAGCGGCGTGAAAAAATATGAAAATTCTATTGATTAAATTATTGCCGAATTACTGGCTTTAAACCTAAAGAAAAAAAGTTAGAAGAAGAAGAAGAATGCATCCAAGAATAGAATCTTCAGAAAATTGTCCTGCAAATTAAACTAATTTCAGAAAGAAAAAGTTCGCATAAAGAGAACTGCTTGTCAAAGAAAGCGAGCAGGAAAAAAAAGTGACATTTTATTCTAAAAACTGGAAGAAAAAGCTTATTTTTATTGAAAAATAAAATAAATGTCGACGAAAGCGTTGCTTTCTGTTAAATTCATCGCTTAATATATCTACATCATATTTATTGAAATAAAATGGGAAATTACAATACAAGTTCTAGAACTTTCCGAAATATTTCTACGAATAACATTGACAGAAAGAATATTAATTTTAGAAGCAAGCTATGTACAATCGCGGGGGAGGGGGAGAGAAACCAAATTTGTTTTATTCTGCTGTTGATCATCGTATATCGTATATCCCTAAAAATACCATTTTCATAGCAATAATGCGTACTAAAGATTTTACCTATAAAATTCCCTTAGGAGATTGTCGACATATTTAAAATTGTACAAACTTTGGAATTTCCTGGTACAATACAATTTTTGATGTCTTGAACAGATGTTTCATGTAAAAGTTACTCAGAATATAAATGATTTTCGTTAATATATTGTTGGATATTTAGAAA
The DNA here is from genome assembly GCF_947563725.1 of Argiope bruennichi. Taxonomy (NCBI): domain Eukaryota; kingdom Metazoa; phylum Arthropoda; class Arachnida; order Araneae; family Araneidae; genus Argiope; species Argiope bruennichi. Next base: position 93,134,194 of record NC_079152.1, on the reverse strand, counting down.
GGATCTGCTTACAAAAATGAATTTTCGGATCCGAATTATTATGACGTCTTTGTGTTGTTTTTTCCAATTCCTCACCATGATCTCAATTTATGTAAACAACTGACTGATTCGAACCCGACCTTTTTCTAAGTATTGTGATTAGTGATTGGCAATAACTGTTATGCAAATCTAACTGCTTTAAAAAACTCGGTTCACGGGTTTTTTTTCTTTGAGAAGGTATATGAGAAGGAATGAGACGTGTCGGTATGTGATGGAACGGTTCGAATCGTTTGCCTAAGGTCTGGTAATTCTTTTTTTTTTTATATGAAAGTATAATTTTGATTGCTCCAGTCATGAGCTAATTGATTTTTTTAATTATCTTTAATAAACTTATTTTTAAGAAACTGCTTTTATCATTATGCTTCCTCGACATAAAATTTCATTGCGAACTTTGCTAAAGCGTGGATTAGTTAATCCTGAAGTATAACATATATAATGATTACATCCGAAGATAATTGGCATTTACTAAGGGGGTGTTTCTATATCTACATGCATAAGATTTAGATATTCTCTGTTCATCGGTAATAATGTTTTTTTTATTTTTATGACACTTTAATTTTTAATCAACATGTTAAAATCGATCCCTATTTCATGCATGATAGTGAAAATTTCTCGGAGAAGTGTCTGTAAAGCAATATTTAAGAGAACTAAAAGTTTCGATTATATTGCACCTTAGCGTAAATCGTTCTTACGATGAAAGCATCAAAAAGAAATGTTACATGAGAGAAAACAATAAAATGCAGTATAAATTTTATTGTATACAATAAATAATAATTTTAGTGCTATAATTTATATCTTACTAATAGATAGATAGAAAAAATTAACTCATTTTGTTCCTGCATTTCTATATCATTATATACTATTTCTATCATCATTGCTTTATAATCATATATAAACATAGCTTCGCACACAACTATATTTTACGAACATATATAAAAAAAGTAGTAGATAATTTCTTTCATTGAAAAATGAAAATCAGTTTAAATCATGCTTTATCGTTAACTTAGTTCTCTATATAAATGCTGGATAAAGGTTTGTGAAAAATTTCATCATATGAAAATATGGAGATATGTATATAAGATAGATGCTTGTTACAAAAATAGAATGTAAATCAGTGAACATTATTCTAGATGTTGATTAATTTATTCTTCATAACCAAAATTTACATTATTATTACACATTTTTAAGTTATTATTCATTATATATTTAAATGTTTCTGATATGGCACTAGAATACTAGACATACTCTTAATATGTTTAAAATTGTATAAAATTCTTTTTTTTCGCATCTGTAGGGAAATTTAGGTATAATTTTTGTCCAAAAATTAATACTACATACGTTTTCTAATAATTTTTCGATGCCGGATTTTTTTAATTCTATTTTTGATTATATGTAATATTATAATAACTAAAATCAAGGCAGATTAATTTTATAAAATTTGAATCTTTTATACAAAATTCTGAGCGCATAAACAAATATCAATAAATCAGACTCATAGTTCGTTCAGGAGTCTTGATTAGTAAATTTTGACTAAAACGTCTTTTTATTTTCTTAACAATTTTTATTTAATATAATATGTCTGATAAACTTCAATGCAATGAAATATCTATTAATATATTATTCTGAACGAATAATATGTTAATAAACTCACTTCTGAACGAATAATTGGTCCAAAAAATTTAATTTCAAAAATTTTCTCATTTAATACCTGTTAAATGAACTGTTTTTAAGTAAGCCATTTTGCTTTACTTAAATAGTTTTTCATATTTAGAAGACAGCGCTGTTACACGATTCTTAAGAATGTTGAAGAGCAAATTTATATTCTGATTCGATTATCATCATTTTAAAAAAAATCTCAAATAATATTCTCATGATCCTTTATTTTCATGGGCAATTCTTATGGATGTCGTAATCATCTTCTTTTTTCTGGTTAATTTATTATATTGGTCCAATTTAAAGAATCTATATAAGATATTTTTATTAGCTCCAAAACATAAACGTGAAGCAACAAAATAATCTTCAAACACTTTGCTTTTAACACACGCATTGTGTACATGTGTGTATGAACATGTGTCTGACGAGTTTTAGCTTCACTTAGTCATTTTATAAGACGACTTTTGAAAATGATTAATGATTTTGATTTGTACAATGGAAGAAAATCACGTGGTTAAATACAGGGTGGTTATAATTAAAGTTCCACAGTGGAATAGTCATAAGAGGAAAACTATTAGACCAAATGTTATCAAACGGTAATAGTTTAAAGGAGGTCGTGGAAATGTTTTTTCCGCCAAAAAAGAAAAGTTCAAAAACTCACTACAAGGAGGGGACATGGCAAACAAAAGAAACAAAATAAGACAAAACAAAGTAAAACATATTGGTTTTATTTTAAACAAAATAAAACATGTAGACATTGGTATGTGTTTAATCCTTTCTGAAATGTGTTACAAAACATGTTCAATGCAGAAGTTATCATTTTCTGAAAGCAAGTTAAAACGCATAACTGCATTCTCATCAAGAGCACTTAGCATACCTCTCGGCGTATTCCTCTTACTGAATGATACCTTTGCAAAGCAAGCCAATCAATGCTATCGCATTCATAATAACATTTAACGAGAAAAGCAAAGTCTCTTGCATGATTAGAGACATTGTCGATTCGTAACAGTGAAAACTCTGACAAACAGGCTTACTTTTATCGAGAAAACCAAATGGCGTGTAAAGCATATCTGCATAAATCATTTGCGTTTTCTTGCCGTAAGCCAATTACAAGACATTGCGGTTTTACATAACCCCACAAACAGCTTTGTTTTAGAAACGATTAAACACATTTTAAACCGATGTTTACATGTCTTATTGTGTTTAACAATATTGCATACAGAGCCATTTCCTCCCCTGGTGGTGAGTTTTTTAAATTCTTCTTGTTTAGAGGTTTATCAAATGACTTGCCTACAATTTTGCAAATCGCTTAAGAAATATATAATCTTATTCCTGAAATAAAAAAATAAGCTGTATTTCTATCCATTCTTTAAATAGTAGAGTTCAAATGATAAATAACAGGAAATTTCCTGTTTTTTCCCATTGTGAAGCACGAAAACAACTATAAAGTATTTCTAAATGAATAGATTACTTATTCCCTAGTTCAAGAACTACAGAATATATTCAAGAATTATTATACCAAATTTGAACTAAAATTATGCATTATATTTAAATTTATGAGGTTTTTTTCATAAGAAAATTCTATCAAAGTTTAGAATTTGAGGAAATGGCATCTTAAGATGCAAAGTTGCATTAAAACGCATGTAAATTCAAATATAAAAATCAACTTCCCCCAAAAAATACTTAGAAACTGCAACTCCCCCCCCCCAAAAAAAATAGAAACAAAATTGTAACGGTTTTTCAAAGAAGCCTGTTCAAATATTAAGAATATTAAATTTTAAAAAATAATTTTCAAAGGTTTGTCTCTTTTGTCTACCTTAAGTAATAAATTAAAATTATAATTTCTAATTTTGCTCAGAGTGGTAGATTCCAATCTTCCTAAAGCATTTGTTATCCCCCGTTCAAATCATCTACCTGCACAGCATTAACAATCAAACACGCACACACATATATACACGAACATCTCCTCAATCATTACTGAGACAAAAATTTAGTAAAGCAACCAATAACAGTGTTTTGTCTCAGACATAAAAATGATGAGAAGCGTTTGAGATTTTACTCAAAATTCCCATTTTTCTTTTTATAAAATACTTTTACTTGCATTTTTGTCGCAATGGTAGATTTCGAATTATAATATTTTCATAGTGCAATGTACTCACAGAATTCATAAAAAAAAAGCGAATAATTTAAATTTAAAATGTGCACTAAGTGGTTGCAGGTATGTATGAATGATTTTTTCCTCCTATTTCATTTTAAAAAATCAACAAAAATTTAAAGAAGTATGTTATTATTTGAAACAAAAGACGTAATCCAACTACTCGAAATTGAAACGCATCCAAAGTTTCAACGTTGAAATGAATTTCATTTAAACTTACTTCAGAATATTATTATAAAAAATGGAACTCTTATTATATTATCTCGATTTTACCATATTTATTAAATTTTAGATACTTATTTCTCTTGAAATTAGAGATGAATACGCTTTCCTAAGAATATAATTACACTTCTATATAGAATTAATTTAGTTTTCATTTTTTTTTCTTAAAGAATGAATTTTAATTTTTCATTGCGAATTGCTTAGGAAAACTGCCAATAAAGTTTTCTCCTGAAATTAAATTAATAAATTGGACATGGCTTGAAACTTTACTAAGAAAATATTTCAGATTTTATTTAAAAAAAGGAAAAAGAAATTGATATTATAAATCATATCTCTGTTTCTTTCTTTTGAGTAGAAGTGCACGAATGGTCACGTGACGAGATCGGATTGCACGTCACGCTGCCTAAATAGCATTCTCAGGATTTTCGGGAAAGGGACGGATTTGTTTCTTCTAGAAAAATATTAAGTTATTTGTATTATAATTGAGAGTAAATAAGAATTCATATTAAGTGGTAAGGCATTGATTGTCTGAAAAGAGTAATAATGATGTTGCTTTTAATGAATTACTGAAAACCTTCGAAGATATGACAGAGATCATTTTCTTTTGCAACATTTATGATCTGAAGTAAATCAGGATTCTTTTTCAGGGTAAATTGTTGAGCGCCTAAAGAGTCTAAAAATGATGTTGCTTTTTAAAAATCTCATTACTGAAAACTGTAGAACATATGAGAGACATCACATCATTCTGTTTTGTAACAGAACTAATCTGGAATAAATCAGTACTCTTATTTATTAGTAATATTGCAGGCATCAACGGGTAACACGTTTTAAGACATGAGAGATATGATAGCAGGTGTCATTCCTTGTTGTTGCTTCTACTTCAATAAGTTTAATTCAGCCGCTCTAAGAGTGTCTAAAACGTGCAAAATGGTGGCGTTTTTAATAAAAAATACATAATTGAAGATTGATATAAAGATATTATTCAAACTCAATCTAATTACCAGTTCTTGCTTTTCTAAAACGTCTAATTTACTCTGTTTTAAATACATGCACTTCCATTTTTGCTTGTTCATTACACATTTTAATTTTTATTGGTTTTTGAAGGTGCTGGAATATGTATACTCGTTAGCTTTGGAAATTACATTAAGGTAATTTAACCAACAAGAAGATTATAAAATGCCACCAAAAATTGCAAATTCAATATGATTATCCAATTTCTCTTATTCTAAATACATAAAAACAGCGGAACCAATATCGATTTAATGCATTCATAAATTTGAATTATGGATTGATCAGAAGTCTATCCTATGATAATTATATGGGAACTATGAATGGAATCGGAAATGGAGCTTTGATTAGCTTTCCACCTGTCAAGATCCCATATAATATCCAATGAGTATTTTTTCTGAACGAAATAATATAATTATAGTTCAAGATGATTTGAGAGCAGAAATTGAAAGAAAAATGTCTTAGTATTAGTTTGCTTCGAAGAACCATGATTCAAAAGTTTAATATTGCATATTTGCATTTTCTATCGACAATGCTTAGAAAATAACAATCAACATTTTAACCATTTCCAAAGATGAAAACATTCTATATTTCTTTTAAATTTTTCATGTTAGGGCATTTTGATTTACATTATTAATCATTAATTTAAAGTCTATTCCAAAATTGCTTATATTTTTTGACCACTCTGCCTATATATGCATTTCTATCTTGCCTCTCTGATCAGGACTAAAATCAGAATTAATTGCATTGGCAGCTACTAGAAGCTTTATGAAAATTGATTCTTGACTTAATATCATCCTTTTAATGTCATTAGCTTGAGACAGCTTGTATATACTTATATTATTCTACGAAATAGCTTGTATATTGTTTATCATTATACTAAGAAAATAAAGTGTAAATCTATCAAAGATGAATGTCGAGTTTCCTTTTAGAGATATCATAAACCTAGAATCAAATGACAAAAGATGTTTGATTATGTTTCAAACTGATTTCATGCCTAAAATAGGACACATTTTTAAACTCGTCCAAATAATTTCCAGGAATAATTCCAACAGGACAGAGATTATTATGATCTATTCTGTATGGACTTGAATAACAGAAGATTAAGTCGTTTGGCTAAATTGAGTGATTAATACGCCCTAAGTGAGTATTGAGGAATCGTAATTCAAAAGGACGAAATTATGGAAATGCCTCGGGTAACATTTTCCGGGATATCTCTGAGAATTCAGGGCTGTAATGAAATTAAATACATTGGCATTGGTAGTAAATATCTATCAATATCAATGACTGTCCTTCATTGATGCCATAGTTACTTAATTGACCATATATTGTTGTTAGAGTTTCTTATAATTGTTCCATTAAAAAAACTTACGCCACCATCAAACTTTTGAAATTTAATAGATATTTTAAGATTTGAGGGAAAGTAAAGATTTTGTCGAATTACCGTTCTCTCTTTATTTATAAATTTTACTGACTTCGAGACATTCAAAACTTTTGCAACTAAGGCTCGAAGAATCTAGTTACATTATTACCTAGATTCAATATCAGAAAAAAACGAACTACGTGTGATAAAATTTGAATAGGAAATGACAGATTGTTCAGATATATTTTTATCGAATTAATTCGTAAATGGATTTAACTTTACAAACTATTAGATGTTAGACGTTCAAGGGCTCAATATTGTTTAAAACCCATTAGCTATTAAAATATTGAAAATAAAGAAATATTTCGAGGTCTTTTAGTATGTAAAAGGTAATAACAGATTTCATAGAAAAAATTGTTTAAAATAAATTTAATACAATAACAAAAATATTAAATGCCAAAAATTATGAATAGCAAATATTCTTCTTTTAAACATTATCATTAGAAATAGAAAACCCACTGTCAATTGTAATACTATCTAATTCCTAAGTCGTTACATACAGCGTGTATTTCTGTTAAAGAAAATGCTTTGAATGCCGTAAAAAATTATATTTAGTGTTTTTTCTGTTAAAAAACAGGCGCTGAGAAAAATATATAATCTAAATTTCTATACAGTCATCATCTACTGTTAGTCTTATTTGGCAAAATATTTTTTGGCCTGCTAATGTTTCGAATAAAAGATGCTCTCCTCATCTGCACTAAAAAATGATCCAGGTACGAGTATTTGAATTTTATTATTTTAGACAATGCAATAATCACTTTTCGAAAACGAAATTTTTTCTTATATTTCTTTATTTTATATTTATTGTTATCTTCTTTTAGACAAACATTAAAATAGACTAAAATCACAGAAAATAATGGTATTCAAAGATTCATTGCGCGGTCAACGTTTGACATGAAACCTTTTTGTTTGTGTAAAATTGAGTGAAACTTTTTTGTTTAAAATAGTAATATAATAATATTACTATTAATAAAACAATTAAATATATAATAATATAATTTCTTATTTAATAATATAATTAATATTAACATTAATAATTAATATTATTATATAATTATCATAATTATAATAATTATATCAATAATATATTTAATATAATAATATTAATATTAATAATAAATATTAGTGGGCCATAAATATTTTACTAAACATGACTAATAGATCCGAAGGACTGTTTAAAAATTCAGATTTCTTAATACTTTAATCAATAAATTTATCGGCTGATTAAATAAAAAAAATATTACTCCTTAGGTTATTTAGGTCATTTTTCCACTAGAAGTAAATGCCTATCTTTGCCGGTTTAGAAATAAGCAAATGAGCTCCGAATAGAGAGTTCAATACAAAATAATGAAAGCAAGTTGAAAAACTTTTAGCCTTCACTAAAATTTATTCATGCACTTGAAGCAAGTTTTTTTTTTATTATTGTTATTATCATTGTTGTTATTTTTTCCTTGGTTTATACATTTTTTTTTCGAATGAAGCTTTTTAATCTGTACTTAAAATTCCCGCAATGAATGAAAATGAATGAAATGAATGAATAAATGAATGAAATGAATAAATGAATGAAATGAATAAATGAAATGAATAAAATTAAAGCAGAATAAATAAAATTAATGCAGAATGAATGAAATAAATGAATAAAATGAGTAAATGAATAAAATGAGTAAATGATTAAAATGAATGAATGCAAATGAATGCAACTTATGAATGTATGAAACTTATGTATGTATGAAATGAATATTCTAGATATGTATGTATGAAATGAATATTCTAGATATTCACGAATGTAACTTATGAATGTATGAAAGGAATGCAAATGAAGGAAATGAATAAAATGAATTATTTGTTATACAATGCAAAAAAATATCCAACGAGTATGGTCTCCCGAAAATTTTCTCATATATTCACTAGTAAATATGTATTATTAACCATTTGTTATTGATGAATAATAGTTGCGAAAGAACATACCAGTGTATGATTTTTGGGGATTAATCGGTGGGATGCGAATTATAAGTAAATACCAGGAAACCGAAGATATATTTTGGACACTCTTTCCCTGCAGATTAAAATCAAAATTTGAAATTTATTTATTTCGTGTATCTCGGAAATGGTTCTGACGATTAGCATCAAATTCCACATTTAGATAAGGTTTTGAAATTTAAGTTTATCCATATAGATGTCTTTCCTGAAAATAAAACACGATTTTAAACATACAAAATGTTTTTTATAACTAACTATTAGAATAAGTATATTCAACTTCCGCTTCGAAGTGTGGGTAGTGCAGTGTAGTGGTTAGAACAACATGAATGATACATGTGTTGCGGGTCCTTGATTCAAGTTGCTTTATTTTTTTTTAAACTTATGTATTCATATTTAATATTTTTGATTTTTAAATTTATCTATATAGGTTTCTTTCCTGAGAAATGGCGATTTTACCCAAAAAAATCATTTTTTTATAACTAAATATTAGAGCCTTTTTTCCTATCTTCTTTCATGATGACAATGTCATATAGCGTCATCTCGAACCCAATTTCACCATGTTAAAACTGAGTTTAATTTCAAAAATATAAATAATGATAGATAAACTGCAAAATGAATGTTGTAATATAGCAGATTGTTTCGAATAGCATGTTAAACTAATTTAATGCATGATTTTTCATTGATATGACCAATTCATATGTAGATAAAATTTAAAAATATTCATATGTAATCAGTATGTAACTCACATCCAAATATTTTTCTGAAAAAAAATACTATTTTACAAAAAAAAAAAAAAAAAATTAAAACGACTGCCAAACGAAGCTCAGTCTTCCAGGTATCACCTCTGAATTTTCTTAAAAGATATTTACGATCATTTTAAAAATATTTTTACGATTGAAAATATCCCGATGATATTTTTGAAAATATTCATTCCTGTCGATTCTATCTGTAAATATCTCTAACGTATTTGTCATGAAATCATATGCATTCACTCAAACGTTATTGTTACATTTGGGTGACATTCTATGAATGACATTCTAAAAAGGCAGTTTGTTGACAATATCTAAGAATTTTATTTTTAGATATTCTCAAAATAAAAGCAACATACTTAATTTTTTGTGACGAAGTCTTGTTTTGAATGTTTTTTAAGGATAAAATATTTTAACTTAAAAACTTTCAGAAGGATAATTTATGGTTAATATGCTATGAAATCATAAACAATTTTTTCATTGTACTTTTAAAAGTAATATATACATTTACTAATTAAAAATATTGATTAACTATTATTTCAAATATCAAGGAAACAAGCATACTTTTTTAAAAAATTCGAATTACCTGATAGTTAAAACCTGATGATTCAAAAGTTTAATATTTGATTGAATAAAAATTTATGCTATTTCTGATTGCCTTTTCCAGTATAAATTGAATAGCTCTTTAACATATAGAAATAATGCAACACTAGATTATTTTTTTTTTTACCGTACAATGAAGCTACTTTTTCAGAAATACAAAATTGCATTCGATGCTTCAGATTCAAGATCTGATTCCATCGAAGATATTTATAAATTTTTGGAGTAATCTGTCACTATATCCAAAGCATCCATGCATTGACGTAAATGCTAAGGGGAATTCATTGGTGAAATCTATTGAATTTTGGTTGAGTCTATTGAAAGTCTATTGAATTTTTAGATCTTTCTATCAACCAAAATAGTAACTTCAAGTGTTTTCGTATGATTTATGGCATCTCAGTATATTTCTACAGAAACCCTTCAAGTGATAACGGGAATTTTGCCAATAGACCTCAGAGCAACGGAAATTTTCACTAAATTTCAAATAAGAACTTCTAGTAATAAAGTTAAAATAGGAAACAAATGCTTCAGCAAAAAAAGATTATGAGATGCATTTTGACAAGTTCGAACAACAACTTGCAGAATGGTTTATTCATGGTTTTCAAACTAAAATCCCAGATATGGATGGAATAGAAATTTTTACAGATGGTTTAAAAGATGAAAATAAAGTAGGAGCTGCAATAGTAGTATTCTACTATGAGAAAGAGATCGATAAAAGTCTTGTGAAATTATCGAACCATGCCAAAAGTTTCCAGACAGAAGTGCAATCTTTAAAGATGGCCGTTGAATATTGTGAAAGGGTGGAGGACGGACAGAAGTGCCCAATTTTTTCAGATTCTCTGTCAGTCCTACAAGCCATACAATCATCTCACAATTGTAATAAGGAAATATGGACGATAAAAGAAAAGATAAAAAGTGTAAAAACTAACAAGTGGATAGAGTTGAATTGGGTTAAGGCCCATATTGGGATATATGGTAATGAAAAGGCGGATCAATATGCAAAGTTGGTGGCACAGAAAGAGGATGTTGATATGGTTGTCCCCAAGTCAAATGGTGTCTTAAAATGGGAATTAAGAGAAGAAATAAAACTGCAATGGTTTGACATATGGTATATGTCCAAAACTGGAAGAGTAACTTTCGATTTTATTCCTAATCCAGAAATAAAAATAAGGAGATACCATCCACTGATAATTCAAATTATATCAGGACATGGGAGATTTCCTACATATTTCCAAAGATTTGGAAGGAAATAAAAGATTTGCAGGAAAATAAATGCATTTGTGGAGGAATCGGTACTGCTTACAACTATTTAAAGGAATGTATTGAAATCTCGGAGTTAAGAAAAAAATCTGAAATTTATAAATAATGACTTAAGTATAGTACTGATGGTACCAGGTAATCTTAAAACTCTGAAGGACATGATGTCAAAAATTGTCAGTTTTTTACCAACTATTTGAGAGTTTGTAGATAAGGAAGAAGGACAGTCATTGACCACTTTTTGGCCAATTACTTCGAAGATAATGTCAGTTGGACAAATCGGTCAATGCAAGGATGGACAATGCTAAAGATAGCAGTCGGCCACAACAAATCCTGCTGATACTGCTACGTTCAATGGTGGCGGGGTGGTCGGCTGTAAGCAAGAAGAAGAAGGCATCTCAGTATAATCGAAAGAACACTATAAAATATAGAATTTTCAAAACGAAAATCATAAGTCTAGATTATTAATTGATCAATATAAATAATAATAAAATTTAGGACTAGGTGAAAACATTTGTAAAAAGTATTAAAAATATTTTCTAGAAACTTTTGATATACTAAATAAATTTTTCCAGGTATACTATATTAAGTGTTTTAACGGAATTTCAATGCCATAGCTCATTAATATTTTAATGGTTATCTGAAAGAATAATTCTGTGATTTAGCGTAATCTAGTGAGGACTTCCCAATGGAATTAAATGAAAACAAATGATTATAAAAAAATAGATAATGTTTTCATAAAATTCCATCAGATATTTTTAATTCAAAATATTTATAAGAACAGAATTAAAAAATTAAAATAATACATTGTTTACACAGATTAGCTTGCTAAATTTAAATTTAATTATATTCTGGTAATCGGGATGAAATATTATCAGAAAGGAACTAAATTGTCTTTCCCATAATTTTTTGAACAATATCATCATAAAAATGGTAACTTGTGCAATCTTTTATGCATCAAAACGAAACTAATAGTACTATGAGAAAGAAATGAATTTTAAATTTTTACAATCAACAATCCTAGACAACTCTTGTTTTTAAGCTTCAGAAATAAATATAAAAATAATTAGACTGAAAATATCACTTTATCTCGATCATACTAAGTTAGCAAACACTTCAAATCTCAAAAGCAAAAATTATCAAATCCATAAAAGTACATTGTTTTATGAAATTTTGAAAACTTAATAAGCAAAAGCAAAATAAACAATAAGCAGAAATCAAAACCTTTGAATTCCATCAAATATTGAATATTCATAAGTTACTGATTATTACATAGAATACTGCTTGAAATATAAATCACATCTTAACTTATTTTTGTCCATCAAGTACAATTAAATCAACTTCATTTAATAATATCTCCTGTACTCTCCACAATATTCTCGTGGGCTCCATTATTTACCTATAAAGGATTTAATTGTTATTTAGTCTCTGCATAAACGTCGAATATTTATTCAACGCTGTTGCTGCAATCATTAAAGTGATTCTTTATTTTAATTCATGAATTGTCATTTTTCAGTAATCCCTACTAGTACATCCCCCCTTCCAGCCATCCCATTTCACAAAGAAAATTTTTTTTAAATATTATTGTGATGAGAATACTAAATTTAAGGAAGAAATCTGTTTAGTTTAAAGACAAAAATGAAGAGAAAAATATAATGAAATCTCTCATAACCTCGCTTCCACAATAAGAATTAAATATACAATCAAAAAGAATTGAAACACTTGCTGCTTCTGGAATTTTCTTATAAATGTTCGTAATACGGTGTTGCCAATAAATGTTTCTGTTTCTTTAATATTATTTATCTAACTTCTAGCTATTAAATGTTATTACACGTGCGTTTAATCTCGTTCGAAATAAGTAAATAATCATTTATATATTTATTTATTAAAATGTGGCAATATTATGAAATAACTAGTTAGATTAAGATTCAAATCATGAATTACTTGGTAACATCTGTAGATTATTTTTTATTTTGAATTGTCTTCCAATTTATATCAATATTATTAAGATTTCCTAATAGAATACAACAATTAAATATTTTCGCATTTTTTATGACGAAAGTGGACAATTATTCACCGCCATATTCAACTATGCAAATGAAAGACAATATCGATGCTTCCCTTAACTTTGTTTTTATAAAATAAAATTCATATGCAAACAGTTTCGGTTTAACTCCCTCAAATTTATAGCAATACTTCTAATTAATATGTCTAACAGAAAAACATTTTTTTCTCAAGTTCAGAGTTCGCGGAAGATATGAAATATTTCATAGTTTAAATACTCATTTCTTGGTATTCTTCTATCACTGTTTAGCAGAAACTTTTGGGCTTCCAAAATTCTCAGTTTTCCTGTGAACATAGGAAAGAAAGAATTCTTTTTAAGTTTAACTTTCTTGTGTTTTTCGTCATTTCTAACGTTACTTTCGCGTACTCCATAGGGGTTCACGAATTACATAAAAGAATAAATGTACCGTAGTTAGGAGTCTTTATTTTAAGTGATTAATATCTCGATCTTTCGTTGCATATATATATATATATATATATCGTTTTTGACATAACACAAAATAAGAGGGGATAATGTGGTAACGTCGAAATATCGAGCAGATCAAGCAATCGTTCTTTGAATAATTCGTTAATATTATAACTTTTTCAGAAATAATTTTCGGATAAGGGAAATAAAATGCAGTGCCAAAAAAATGCTATTCACTCATTTAAAACAAAATAGCATCGTTACATTGCTGGTACTTCCTTCATGAAAGTTTGAAATAAAAGCAATATTTCATAATCACATTCAATTAATATTCACACGAAATATTTTATTATATGCGATAATGTTGTGTTGCAATGATTTAATACTGTGGCCACATTTCTGCCACTTAATTAGAAAATCTTTTGATAAAAACTATACAGCATTTTAAGACAAAAAATTTTCCCATAACATAATTTAAACCGTCTACCAAAAATGTAACCTAATACAAACAAGTTCGTAATTCTTATAAGAGAAATCAATCCAAATATGATTATAAAAGGATCAAAATTCGTCTAAAAAATAGGTAGAAAGTTTATTCAGTTTTAAACTGCAAAGAAAAATAATGCTTCTCTTGTTTTTATGTTTTACATTTTAACGGATTTTACCAAATTTTATACAAAAAAAAGAACGTCGAATGTAACCCGGTGGTTTATTTCCTTTCTCCCCAGTTAATAAACAAAATCAAATTTTATCGGAAACTGAAGAAGATTCCAATAATAATATCACTCATTTTGTTGTGATATCAGATTTAAATTCTGATTCTTTTGTAATTTAAATATATCAATAAACTGAAGGCTCTAAATATAACAATGGAAAAAAGTCTTAGTGTATCACATCACAACATCTCTTTGGGTGTTTGATTAGAGTGTTTTAAATGAAATTTAGTGTGTTTTATCTGCTTTCTCTGTCTCGCAAGAGAATGATGCCGCCATGCATGAATAATCATGTAAATGACCCTAAAGCGAAAAAGGAGGGTTGTCACCTAAATGATAGGGAATAAAAGTGACCATGATAGCAGCGCTGATTCGCGGTTACGACCGAATGAAATATTGAATATTCAGGCGATTTCCATCTCGTTTTCATTACTTATGCATTCAGTTTCTTCTTATGTAAATTGTTTTATGCTCTTCTCATTTATCTCATGAGCCTCCGAATGTCGGCGTTAACTGAGCTCCAGTGTTCAAGAGAGCGTTATCAAGATTTTTCTTACCAATGGAAATAGAAAACCATTTACCACGACTGCCAAGAAAATCGATGCTTTATGCATTCAAAGCAAAACTTTGCGAGATCCCCTATCTCTCTTCGGCTGTGAGACGCGTCGAAGAAACTTGAAATATTGCTCCGTGTTTGCTACGAAATCTTAAAGCGTTTTAAATTCATAAGAAACGATGGGATTCTCTGGATTTGGACGATATTTGGTTTGGAGTTTTAGCGAGAGAGAGAGTTCGAGGCTTCGACATGATCGAGTTGATGTGAACTCTTGGAGTGATTATTCTACTATCTATTTGAAAAGCCTGTTAACCATAAGTCAGTTGATATGTTGAATTTTATCGCAATAGAGGAAACATAATGTTTGAAAGAATATATAGCCACAGAAAAATAAAAATAAAAGTCATAAGGAGCGATCAGGTTCCCTGGATTTTAGCAATACTTATTTTCAAAAGAATTCAGCACTTCGATATGCTCAATATGATAAAAAAGTGTTGGAATGATTATTTTATCATCATTTTGGGAAGCCTGTAAATCATAAGTCAACCAGTACGTTGAAATTTTTTTACAATAGATGAAACTTACTAATTGAAAAGGTTATATAGTTTCAGAAAAAGTTAAAAAATAAATTCATCAGAAGTAATGGATTTTTCTAGATTTTGACGATACTTGTTTTCGAGTTTGGTATTTCGATACGATCGAATGTTGTGAAGATAATGATGGAATGTTTATTTTATTACCAACTAGCCACCTTTGGCCACCAGCCGGTTCGCCAATCTTAATGTTCGTTTAAATTTTAATAATTAAATGTTTTACGCAATTCCAACTTAGAGATTCTTCATCAAAATATATTAAAACTTCCAATTTTGATAGTCATATAATTCACTCATACTATTATAAAGGCCTTCAGTCATAATGTAATATGTATCTCTCTAATTTTCTGTTACCTCTCTTAGAATTTATGCTTTAAATTAAAATGGAAAGAATTAATCTGCAATTAATATAATAATATTTTTTACTGAAACAAAGCATTTTTTATAATATGATTACTGATAACAGAGTCACTGAGCGTTTAAACTTTATGGGCACTAAAGAATATCTTTCTTAATTTATGTAATATCTCAAGAATTTGTCAACAAAATTTTCTCAGATTCATCATGAACAGATCGATTCATTAACAATGTTTCATTTTAAATGCATCAAACACAAAGAAAATAAAATGAATCGTTTAAAATAATCGGTCGAAAACAGATTTAAAAAAACTACTTAAAAAACGATGTACTTAAAACTATAAGCATAAACAAAAAATATATAACTAACATAAATACAATTTACTTACAAAAGCATGCAACTAACCTAAAAATAATTTAAATCATCTGTTGATAATGGTTGTCATAACAACATTCAGAACATAATGCGCATGCGTGAATTTTCTTCGCCAATTACGATAACGCAAATGCGTGAATTTTTCTACGCCAGTTGGGGTAATGCTATGCAGATTAGACATTTTTAATCTCCTTTATTCTGTGTTATTTTAATTCAAAAGTACTTCAGAATGAATCTGAAACATGGATTAATTAACAATGTTTAATTTTAAATGCATAAAACATTAAGAAAATAAACATAATAGTTTGAAATAACCCTAGCCTCATTACTGTTGGGAGAAAAAAAACTGAAGCCTTACTCATTTGGCGGTGGGGAAAATGGAAGATTTTTTGGCGGAAAAGTTCGCGGTGGGGAAAATGGAAGATTATTTTGGTGGGAAAGTTAGTTTTTAATTAATAATTAAAATTCTAATTAAAATTTCAAAAAAAGGGACCCAGGTGCACATTTGCGACCTCTAAGATATACATGTACCAAATTTGGTAGCTGTATGTCAAATGACCTGGCCTGTAGAGCGCCAACACACACACACACACACATTTAGCTTTATTATAAGTATAGATTTGGGAAGCCTATAAACTATAAGTCAGCCAGTATGTCAAATTTCGTTACAATAGATGAGATATATTGCATGAATAAATTATATATTGTCAAAAAAATTATCAGAAGTGATGGATTTCTCTGGATTTTAGCGATACTTGTTTTACAGTCTGGGTCTGCGATACGACCAAGGTGAAATGAAAATACTGATGGAATGATTATTTTATCATTTTTTTATTTTTACCATTTTGGATTATTTTATCATAATTTCGAAAATCTGTAAGCCAGAATGGTGAATTTTGCTCACTAAATGACATACTGAATTTGAAGAATTTATTTACATAATTTCTGAAACTTTTGGAAAGGAATTTTAATTCTCTATATTACTCATCTGTGATTAGTTTTCATTTTTAATCCTTCGATATTTGTTTTAAATTCAACGATTAAAATTGGCTAGTGAAATTTTACTTTCTATATGAAATTAAGATCTGCTTTTACATTTTTATTATTTTTTTTCTTATTTGTAAAGATGGAATTTTGTAATTTCTTTATGCATCAAAATTCTAAAATTCCATTCAATCGCATGTTCTAAATGGCAGTACTATATTTTAATATTACCAGAGCTTCATTAATCCTAATTTTATTCAGTTTTGATTTATTACTAAAGGAGATATCTAGTATATAAATAAAGAAGCATTGATAATGAGATTCCTTAGTAGGTGCAATATAATTTAAGAAATATATTACCACTTTCAAAAGGTTCCGGGACTTATTAATACAGGAAATGAAAAAAGATAGATCTTAATTATTTACTCTTTCCTTTAATTTAGAATTTCCTTTAATTAATTATTTACTCTTTCCCGCGGTGGCCTGGTGGTAAGGTCTCGGCTTTGGAACCGGAGAGTTTCATGTTCGAAACCCGATTCCACCGAAGAACCGTCGTGTAAGGGGGTCAGTTGCACGTTAAATCCGTCCTGATCAAATGTCCTCCCGCTGGTGTGGTGTGGTGTGGAGAGGGGGCGCCAGCTCAGGTGTCGTCCTCGTCATCGGACCGCGGTTCAAAATTACGAGGTCCGTCCCAAAATAGCCCTAGTGTTGCTACAAACGGAACGATAATATAATTAAACTAAACCAAACTTTCCTTTAAAGTAACTATTTATAGAAAAATGACTTTTTTCTCATGATTCTATTCGAAGGAAGAAAAAAAGATATTCAAATAATTAAATTAATTATCTCCTTTTCATAAGAAATAAGTTTGTGCTGAGAATTTTGCAGTAACTAATGGCTGAGAAGTTAAAGCAAAAGCTTAGTAGTTATGATTGAAAAGAGATTTTCAACTTTCGAAGGGATACTCCTCTAGAAAACTTTATAACTTATTTTTACCACACCTCTTTTGAAAATGCTCATCATTTATATTCTCAGTTACTATCTTTCATTCCTATATCTCCAAGATTTCTAAAATTTGAACAGATAATAGTAGAGAAGAGGAGTTCATCATAGCTGCAAAGAATCGGAATCGGAATTCTCCTCCCAAATCGCCATGCAGATTTTTTTTCCCCTTTAAATTTTATCAACACTAGTTGCTTGGCTTTCGGCATATAAAAATAGTTCATGGTAGCCTGAGGCAGACTGTTAAGTTTGAACCATGGTATTCAAAATTTGATATAAATACATTGGTTATATCTATGGCTTTGATAAGAGTTAAACTGGTCGCCTCTGGGCAAACTGTCTAGTGCAATGCACAAGATGAGAGAATAGGGTACAGTCATCCGAAAACCTTTCATAACTACAAAATACAGCCCAAATTCATCCTCACCAAATTTAGATATAAGCATAATTGTAGAAAAGTGAATCGATCTCACCATAGACAGTTAATGGAGAAACGCAAAATTACCTTTCAGTCATTTGTATTCCATGAATTGAGAAGAAATGAGAATGCAGAGATCTTCTCAGTTTCCCAATTTATCTGTGAATACTATTTTGTTTGTCATTTCTCTATACCGAATTAAAAAGATATTTTCTCAAGGATATATAAATATTATATTAATTATATATAGATTATCAATCATTTTTAGGTAATGATTGATAATCGTATTTTTCCTAATGTAATTTTAGGTAATTTTTCGTATATTTCCTAAGAATTCTGCTTATCGTCAAATAACAAACTAGTAAAATATGAAATACATCTCCTACACTTTTTATTATAAATAAAATAAAGAGCAGTTCAAAATAAAATTATTTTTCCTTGAAGAGCAAATGGGTTTATGTTTTACTTATTCTTTAATCAGAAAGGCACAAACTTTGTTTTGTATATCTTTACGTATTTTTTACTCCGCAGATTTATTTATTTTCTAGATAACATATATATTTCCATAGAATAAATGTATTTTAGAAAAATGTCTTATCATAACATTCTTTCAATAATTTGTCTAAATAAAATTCGATAGAATGTATCTTTTGGCTTACAATATTTAGGAAAAGTATATATTTTATATACTCAAATATCATATTTGAGTACACATTATTTCAGATAATTATCATAATTCATAATTTCCTTAAAAATTCCTAGGAATTTCATAAATTACTGATAACAGAGACATCTCCATTTAGAATAATAAATTTCGAACAAAAAATAATAATAAAAGTTTAAGCTCTTAATTATTTTGTTTTCATTAGAGATTATCGAAAGAATCCAATCTTCACATAACTTTTTGTAAGATGAACAATCAAATCACTGGCCATGTATTATTAAATAATGCTCACTGCATTTATAAAGCAAAGTGTTTTCGTTCAGTATGCAGCCTAAAATATGTTTATTTAAAGAAGTACATTAATAAAACGTAAAAGAGACATGACTTGCTAAACTGTTTGTTTTAAACTTTCTCAGAGGACCGTGTCTCTCCAGGGTATATACAATTGAATTTAAAATTAAATTAGAGCGACGCGTTTCAAACATATTAACTGAATATGAATTAGAATCCATGAAATTCCAAAAGTTTAATATTAGTTGAAAACTTTTCTCTTAATAGCTATGTGAACATTTACTTTCATTTATTTTTTTATAAATTATAAACATTTTACTTTCAGTATGATTAACACAATACCTATATTTAATTGACTTTAGACAATTGATCTTGGAAATGCTCAATCAATTTCAAAAATTTAATTCCTTTATTTGATTACGTTAGGCTAAATACGCAACTACCAATCGATTGCAGACAACTGTTGTGATTCGTCAATAAATATCAATGTATTATTCGGAATTTAAAAAATTAAGTTACGAAGGTTTTTTTTTTTTTTTTTTTTGCTACACATTGTTACGTTTGCTTGTCAACCAAAAAAAATTTCTCTGTGTGCCTCGAGTTTGAGGTCATTGGCCTAAACGGAAATTAAAAAAATACACAATCCATTCCGATTCCCTGGCTTATTCTATGAAATCAATTCCCCTTAAGCTTAGTCTGCCCCTGTCTGTCCATTTTCGATGTTTATCGAACAACGTGGAGGATACCCCCGCAGGTGATTCTCAGGATCCCACCTATTCATCATTACCGTCAGCTGGAGATACTGTTTCTCCCCCCCCCCCTCTCGTGAGTGATTTCAACTTCTTTTCGCAGAGAGATCCAAAAAAAATCATTTATTACAATTTTTTTTTCAATAATATCATCACGTAAGTAGAAAGAAACCGTTTATTTTAGTTTTCTGAGCAATAATCAAATGATATTCGTATATATATATAGGGGACAAAAGACATTCCAAATGAGGTTAAACTAAAACTGTCTTCAAAAATTTCAGATTTTGTGTAAAGAAGTGAAAGATCAGTTTTAATTTATAGAAGCATTAAAATCATGCCTTTATTCTTATGTATTGCAAAATTTGACTTACAATTGTGTGTGTGTGTGTGTGTGTGTGTGTGTGTGTGTGTGTGTGTGTGTGTGTGTGTGTGTGTGTGTGTGTGTGTGTGTGTGTGTGTGCGTGTGTGCGTGTGTGTGTGTGTGTGTGTGTGTGTGTGTGTGTGTGTGTGTTATGTGCCGAACATTTTGGAATTTTAATTTGGAATGGTATTTTAATTTATGTTATTAATTTATTTTTTATTTTAATAATTCATTTCATTTGGAATGTAAATTTTGGAATTTTAAATTCGATTTATTTCATTCTAGGAGGCATAATTTGTGCAGAGAGAAACCAAAAAGTGTCAGTCTACATCGCGACACAGGAGAAAAAAAAATTTTTCTCCTCAGTGATTTTATTATGAGATTCTATTTGAATTTCTTTGTCACGTTCCAATTTAGGCAAGGGAATCTTAGTTATCTCTAAAAGAATTTTGTAAGCATTAATGATTTTTATCTCTTTGCTGAGAGCCTGGGACAACTCAGTATCACAGGTTTCTAGAGCGGGTGCTAAAAAATATTTAACTAAAAAGGTGGGATTTGGATCAGGAAATCAGAGAACAAACATTGTAGAATGAAGTTAACATGGGTTAATTTAAAATAGAAATTAGGAGACATATTATGTGGAAACATATTATTTATTATTCAGGGACATATTGTGAGGCAAAAAAAATTTTGAATTTAAACATATCATTTTCAGATGTGTTATCGACGAAAAAGGCCAAAATATTGCTTAGTTTCAAATTAATTAAAATTTCAAAAAAGCGTTAAATGGCCCACAATTCCACTCTTCCAAGTATATATGTGCCAAGTTTGGGTGCTTTAAGTCAAACGGCTTATAGAGTGTAGAGCATCTACACATAGATAAACACATTAATTTTAATTATAACTAAAGAAAGGTAAAGTGTTTCAAAAGTAGAGCACATTCATTGCTCGCCATCGTCCATTCGCAGATGTCAATGAGTTTTGTTGAATAAATTTATTTCAATTCATCAAAAATTCAAGTCAAGGAAATCAATTATAAATAGAAAGCAATTTGTTTTCAATATATGTTTGGAAGGACATACAGCTTCTATGTGATCTATTGTACTATATTATGACCATCTGTACTGATTATTGCCTTGATTCGGAGAAGTAATCAACTATATCCAAGCAATCAGAATGTTTCTCATTAATGAGTGAAAAATATAGCGCTTGAAATTTTGCAAATCAATTTTAATGTTGTCGTTCTCTTCAAATTTCGAATCCATGCATAAAATATATTTTTGTGATCTTCCGCTGTTTTCCTTTCCTTTGCAGAAGCTAAAAATTAAAATATTAGAAAAAATTGTGGGTTTTTTTTATTTTTATTTTTTTATCTGGCAAAAAAAAAAAAAAAAAAAAAAAAAAAAAGAATCTTTACCTTCGTACAAAATTGTAACTGAATGCTATTTGCAGCACCAAATAAATTTGTGGAATAACAATTTGATTTTATATTTTCAAATGACTTAAAGTACTTAAGGCAACAATCTTCTCCATGAGTGAAACTTACGATCATTTTGTTGTAACCTCGATACAACTTCTTTATTTTTCACTATTAATAATCAGAAAATTTCTCTTAAAGCCGAAATATTTTAATCCCCCAAAATAAAATTAGCTTCATAGCCCGACTTCTACAAGTAAGATAGAATATTTCTATCTGCAAGAAAATAAAATAGTGGGAAACCAAAAAAGGGTTGGATTGAATTGAGTTAATATGTTTCGTTTCAAACATTAAGGTTTATTTCTTACTTGATGGCATCTTGAGCATTTAAAAAAATTGGTTCGATAACAAAATAGGTTCAAACCGACATCATGCGGAACAGGAAATGAAAGGAACAGACAGAAAGGAAGGAACAGATTTATTTGAATGGAAGAGAACTCTAACTCAAGGATTTCCAGCCTTTTGATTTGCTCTGCTTTGTGTGGGAGATTAAAAATTGTCTATACAATCGCATTTGAAGAAGTAATCCTATTTTTTTACCTGGTACACATGGTATATAAAATTAATTTACTGCTAAAATGTGGAAGTTACATTTAATTTTAAAGTACAGAGTTCATGATTTACAATAAATAGAAAGTGAAAAATATAGAAAAACTGATAATTCATTTGTAAAGCGTTCAACAATTGAAACAATACATTAAAATATATCTTAGGCTGAATAATAATTAGATTAACAATAAAACTGTTAGATTATGTCAATGCATAAGAAGAAGCCTTTAGTGTAGATATAAAACATGCTACAACAGGGTAAGTGCTGTAAATATCTAGCTACTTTAGAGTTTTATTCATATCCCCACATTATCTCAAAAACAGGAAAAAGAAGCCTTTAAATTGTGTTTTTCCTGAGACGGGTTTATAGTTATCCAATCTTAACAACCATCAAAACATACAGAAAAAAAACCCTTAAAATTTGAAGCAGTATAATTTACATACTGATCATTAAAATACAAAATCATTAAAGTGAGCAGATTAAAATATCGTATTAATATCTAAATGCCTCCATAAAAAATTAAAAATATTTATAAATAAACATAACATATATACACGCACACTCAGAGGACATTTTGTAAATAGGAGTTTAATTGGGTCCTTAATAGTAGTTTAACCGTCTCTCTCTCTCTCTCTCTCTCTCTCTCTCTCGCGCTCGCTCGCTCGCTCGCTCTCTTTGTGTGTAGCCATATCTAAGAAATAATAAATCCCAAATTAACAAATTATTTCAAAAACTGATTTTTTTCTTTTTGTTTCCTTAATTTGGGTTTAAAAAATATCATTTGCTTTTCAATTGACTACAGGTACCTATCTTTTTCGGAGCAGATGAGTAATGTGTGAGTCATTACAGACGAACGCTAAATATAATCTGTAAAGAGAGTATTACTTCTAATTTTGCCCTGTTCATGTCATAGGTCCTTTCTTATATTTCACCACCCCAGAATGCAGAAAGTGAGGTTAATTGGAAGCTTGATTTTGCAGAACTTTTGTTTTTTGAAGCATCGTGCAGCATGGCAGATTATCGGAAGCCTAAATGATTTTCGATATTGAAATTTAACAAGAACATTAGACATTTATTTTACTCAAAATTAACAAGAACATTGGACATTTATTTTACTCAAATTTAAAAAGAATATTGGACATTTATTTTATTCAAATTTAACAAGAACATTGGACATTTATTTTACTTAAATTTAACAAGAACATTGGACATTTATTTTACTCAAATTTAACAAGGACATTGGACCACAAAACGCTTTAGCAGAGTACCTTGATATCTCCACGACGACATTAGCTTCAATTGTTATACAACAAGCTGAAATCGCAAATGTCTCTACAGAATGTGGTAAAAAAAATTATCGAAAATAAGAAAATCGTCGAATTCCATTGTTCTTTAATTAGACCTAATGGAATGGTCCAATATTGTTCATATCGAGGAAAGAGGCATTAGTGGATCTCCGGTCAAAAGAAAAAAAAACCTCAACTTGACCAAAAAGCATAATACGAAAGGCGTTTCTGCATCCAATGATTGGATCTACTGTTTTAAAGAAAGATATCACTTAGTCGCAAAAAATAGTATCGACAAAAAGCAATTTTCGATGAAAATAAAACAAATGTGGGGGGAGGGGGGAGTTGCTCAGCCTGATTGAAAAAATGTTCACTATCCAACATTTATAGGACAAATGAAACAGGATTGTCTTATGACTTACAACCTAGCCAAACGCTTTGCTATGGAAATGAAAAATACTTCGGAGGAAGGAAAACAAAATGAGGATTATGGTTTTGCTTGGGGTAATGCTGATGGAACTGACAAGTTGAAGCCATTTGTTATAGGAAAGGTAATAAACAAAACAAAAAGATCATAGCGACAAAAAAAATGTAACGTACAAAACAATTTATGGGTGACTTATTCTATATTTATAAACTTTTTGATGTCTTTAGATAAGTCTATGAAAATTCAAAAGAGAACATTCTTTCTTTATTCATCAATGTCCTGCACATCCTTCAGTTTGTAATTAAAATAAAGCGTCAAAATCGTGTTCTCCCCTGCAAATTGCACAAATGTACTTCAGCCATTAGATTTTGATATCATTCATTCTGTAGATATTAATTACAGAAAATTTCCTTTCAGGAAATTTATTGAATCCTTAGCAAAAATGCAGAGAATAGATGCAAGGGAATGCTTTAAATGCTCTATATTTTGTGAAGCAATATTGGGACCAAATTTCTAAAAATGAAAACAAAAAATGTCTTCAGAAAGCGAGAGATTTCTAGGCTCTCAAGTGGGAAATGGTGAAGTCATCTTTTCATTTGGCCCTTCAGAGGAAGCTATATGGCCAGAAGTAGCTCCTAGGATAGAATTCAGTAATTATGTAACACGTGATGAAGGACTATTTATCTTAGCAGTTGAAGTTAATGAAATGATTGATCGGAACTAATGAATATCGATTCTAATGGAGAAATCGATAATGAAATTCCTATTAAATCTGTTTTTTGTGCTTTACATGGTTTGTAAGCTGTGAAAACATATCTACTGCAGCAAAATATAAATGACGTAATATTTTCTTTCCTCCATAAATTCGAAAAATAACTTTTTTTTAATCAGGAACCGAGAAAAATGTCAAATATTATTTATTAACATTGAAATTTCGAATTAATTAGCACTGTATTTTTGGCTCCAGAATAAAAGTTTTTAATTTCTAATTATGTATATGTTTGTGTTGTTGCTTATTAGAGCTGTTCCGTATGGTAAATCAATTGGTTAACGTTATAGTTACATCTAGTGTGGTGTGTGCGTGCGTGCCTGTGTTGATTCAAATTCGTCTTTTATTTCACATAGTCACCAAAGATAGATCCAACCTTTCCGGAGGCAATGACGCCCCTCTTCTATGTGTGGCTTGCCTACAGGAAACCAAACTAAACCCAAATCTCACGTTTCTTACAAAGGAAGCACGCGACGAAGACCAACCTCGAGTAGTCAATCACCTGTGCAGATGCGAATTCTGCCGCCAGTCGAAGGATCTACAAACAGCATCTTAGCAAGGCAACAATCCCCGATCTAAACTGCCCAAGAAACCTTTCCTCTACAATAGCTAGGCTACGTACTGGACGTTTCAAAGGCATGAAGATCTCACGAACCAATATAAAATCCTATCCCCTCTGCAAGTACTGTCCCCATTCGCAACTAACTCCAGATCATGTTCTTGACTGCCAGGCCATTATCGGTTCCCTGTTTCAACTTGGATCACCCGCAATCAAAATCCTCCATAGCCATCGGACTCTAAAACTTGCAGATCTTGTCACCAAGGCTTTTGGAGGACTCTAATCTTTTGCACTAGCACTGTATGCATAGACACGACAACAACAACAGCCAAAGAAAGATAAAATGTTTACAGATTTTGATATTTAGAATATGCAATACAAATTTCTATAGCAGACAAAAATATTATTCATTCCTTCAATTGTTATAAAAATCTGTTAAAGAACGTTTTCTCCTGATTTCGAGTGTCAGATAAATTTAAAATACTGGACAGATTTTAAAAAGTAAGACAAAGTATTAAAAAAGATTATAATTTATGCATATGATAGGTAAATATAATGAGATAATGATTCGATCCCAGATTTCTACTTCCGCAAGATATTATTTACAACTCTAATTCGGAGAATGGGAAGACAATACAGTTCTGATTTGGGTTCATGTGCTTTGTAAAGGCCATCAGCTTTCTAAAAAATGTCAGGTTAGTCCATCAAAACTTATCTATTTATAATTTTAAACTATTTTGCAATATCCCAAATAGTCTTTCGGAATTCAATAGCACATTTTATAAATGAAATAAATATTTACACTACTTCAAAATAGAACTTAAAAATTGATGTAGTTATTATGAATAAAAACCTTAAGAAAGAAATGTTCAAAGCATGGATAATATTTTTTCAGCTAT
The DNA here is from genome assembly GCF_947563725.1 of Argiope bruennichi. Classification (NCBI taxonomy): domain Eukaryota; kingdom Metazoa; phylum Arthropoda; class Arachnida; order Araneae; family Araneidae; genus Argiope; species Argiope bruennichi. The sequence goes on along the minus strand of NC_079152.1, from coordinate 93,107,607 downwards.
ACACAAGCTGAATATAGCTTATTTCTATCTAAAAACAGACAGGAGATGCATTCAAGAAAAATCCTACTTACCAAAGAACGTTGCATTTCCTTATTTGCTTACGTTTTTGCATTCTCAATCCTCTGCACAGGAAAGGTAGTTTACTCGAGTCCTTTTTGCAGCAAACAATCTGCAATCTTACTTCCTTCTCTTCAAACTTTAACGAAGTTCGGAATCCATTTTGTATTTTCTTTCTCTCTTCCTTGTCATTCGTTTTTGTTTTGGAATGCGTTCGGCACTTCCCGATCCAGCTTTGATTTTTCACAGATTCACGGGAAAAAAATGATGATTTGAACTCCTCTCGAGTACAAATTGAATAAGGCATATATATCCTAAAGGAAGCTGCGCAACAGCATGTTCTTAGGATATTATTTTCAGATATCTTACATAAATGAACTAAATAAATAATATCTTCGAAAATTGTTTTTCTTTTTTCCTGGTGTTTTTTAAGTATGTACTTTATTCATTTTTCTGATAAACGTAAAGGGATAATAGAAGCAGTTTGTAAACATTATGAGGGATAAATCATGAGAAAAAATTATTTGTCGATAAGGAAGTCTTTTATTGTTTGGGAAAATTTAAGGTATCCAACTAGGTTCGGAGGAGATTTTTCAAAAAAAAAATAATGTTTATATATTGTGACTTCATTAATATAAGTGAAATTATTTAAATATATATGTAGCTTTTGTAGGAAAAGCTTACTTTGATGTGAATTTTAACATTTATTTGCAAAAACTAGGAATGCTCTAGAAGAAATGTTTTCAGTCTTTCATATTTTTTTTCCTTTCAATATTACATGCGTAACATATCTCCGAGCGTAGCTAAGTGTTATCTAAAAATTATATTCAAAAATAAAATTTTTGTGTGTAATGTATGAAATTATCAATTAAATTTTGATTTTTTTTTCACAATATTTACATTAAACAATCATAAATCCACTTTTGTAGCATTTAACATCAAATACATAATTAATTACATTCTGCATTATATAACGAGCATTAATTATAAATTTCATTAAGATATCTTGATTCTTTTTTGAAATATGTCGATACTCCTACAATAGAATTATGGAAAAACTCATTTTTCAGAAAATGCATTTGAAGTTTTCAAATGCTTATAAATAAGCAACATTTCAAACATATCAATAGTTTGTTATAACTGGGCTTCTACTTGACATAGAGACAGAATAAAGATATTACTGGAAAAAGAAATTTACCTATTTGTTGAATCTGCAAAAAAAAAAAAATCATCAAAATTTATGTTTTAACCTAGTCTTATACCTTAATTATATATATATATATATATATATATATATATATATATATATATATATATATATATATATATATATATATATATATATATATATATAACAACTCATGTGACACATAACACATAATAGTCATATAACTATTGATTGCACACATTATATGGCATTTATTTGATTTATTTAGAGAAGATATATGCATTGCTACCATTTAATTTTTACTTATGCACTCTTTAATTCATTTTAAGTAAAAAAAACATTATTGTTTGCTGTTATTGGCTTTAATACAAAAGAGATATTTAACTGATTATATCGTAATTATGCAACAGGGATCAGCCACTGTTCGTTCTATTTCGAGTGCATTTTTGAAAACTTTATATATCTCTGTAATAAAGCAATAATGAATAAAATATTGACAAAATAATGAATTGAGAAAAAAAATTCTTAAATTTTTTTTAAATAATTAAATTTTGTAATTTATAAATATATAAATCAGAAATTTTTCTATATTATTTTATAACTGATCCCAACGGCCTAGTGTAAGGATAGGACGACCTTCTGTCTTACGAAAATGCTTCTCAGCATTTTACTTAGCAATCCTGATTCATTAACGTGTGGATTGTGACAATTCGAGAGAAATCTCTTATGCTTAAGTCAGACTATATTTTGCAACCAGTTAGCCCTCATTCTAATATTTCTCAGAGTCAGAGTTTATTTATTCTTTAACAATTGATGTAATTAAAATATGACCTTATTCTTTTAAAAAGGAGTCAACCACAGATTCTGATAATGTTTACGTAATCTAAATATGTCAGAGTTTCTTAAGAATATATTTTAGTTCATAATACACACACACACAGATATATATATATATATATATATATATATATATATATATATATATATATATATATATATATATATATATATATATATATATATATATATATATATATATATATATATATATATATATATATATATATATATATATATATATATATATATATATATATAAATTTAAGTTCTGGAAGTTTTATATAGTCTGAAATTGAAGATTTTTCAATTTATTTTTCTATTTTTTGCTCTACATTAAATTTTTCCCTCATATTTCATTTATGAATATTTTTACATAATTCATAACTAGAATCTTTAACTGCTGCTGCTTAAAATGTTGACGCTTGAAAATTTCTTATCATTTAAATTTACAAAAGAATTTCATAAAGACTTCTTAAAACAAAGAAAAAAATTCAAGATTTAGTTCTTTAAATAATACCTCATTCCATATGTATGAATTGTAGCCCTTTAAACTATTATGAAAACGGAGCTCGCTACATTTGGAAGCATTTACCTTTCTTAAATAAGAACTTCCAAAAGCAAAAAAAAAAAAAAAAAAACAACTTTTAGCTCTGATTTTTGAACTGCATAATAAGTATTCTTTAAAATCAAATATCTAAAATTTTGCATTCTAATGTTTTAATCGAATTTTTTCAAAGGAAAAATTAAAAGTAATATCTTATCAACATCTAGCATCCTCTGTTTCGTTCCTTTGCTTCCCAGAACAGGTTATTTTCTTTTTCTCTTTCAGAAAGGGAAACACAATTTTAAGAAATCTAATTGTTAAACAGTTTTTTTTTTTTTTACTTAATTAACATGGTTTGCATTTTGCATTAAAATAAAGTTTTTGACATAAGAAATGTGTTACCTCCAAATGTTATCAATTTATGCATCTTACGAATCTTTATTCTTGCATAATTAGAAAAATTGCTTTTTCGAAAATGCAATTCCTTTTTTCAGATCTAAATTACAAATATTTTAATGAAAAATGCCACAAGATATAATCATAAATGATACGTTTATGTACTATATTTTACTCAAACGAAATATTTTGCAAAAATTTTTCCAAAGGAAATCAAAATAAAACCCATGTGAATGTACACACATGTTTAAATTGATAGGAATATTTAAAATGTCCAAAATACGTATGTTCAATTTTATATCCTATATAAATCCTAAAATTCCTCAAAATACTTGAATTTAAAATCTTGTAAAAAATATGGGAAACGGGAAATGGAAGTAGTAAAAACATTTACTTTGAAGGCTTCTAGTTTTTTTTTTTTTTTTTCAATTAATAATAAGTCAATCTTTGTGCACCACAAAGTACAGCACAAGGCTTACAAAAGTGCAAGTCACTTCTTTAAAATATAGTTTAATTTCCTCATCAGATGGCCCTTTACATCATTTTGATATGTAAATCTTTTTGTAGTATTTAAAAGATAGTATAAAGAATAAAATAATTAATAAATAAATATTACGTTATCATAGAAATATTATATTCTCTATAATACATCTTGTGATTTTCTGGCCTCCTTATTATCTTGCTTAAAAAATAATTGTTTTTCATAAAAATTAAAACTATTTACTTTATCACAGTGTTGAAATTTTTTAAAACTAAATATTGATATTTTAACTCTTTCTTCTTATATCTACTTATTTACATAAATTCAATCACTTATTATTCAGTAGCAAAATTAATTTAAATATTTTTAAAAACTGAATAATAGTGCTTAAAATTAATAATAATGTAATGCAATATATATATATATATATATATATATATATATATATATATATATATATATATATATATATATATATATATAAGTATTAGAATCAAGTTAATATTAAAATCAAAAAATCAAATAAAAATTAAACCAAAAAAATTATAAAAAATATAAAAAAAGAATCCGGCCTGAAGACTTTTTCAAGGGTTACCCTCAGGCAGGGATTCAAAGAAAGGGATTTTTTCTGTGAGGAAATGCAGACATTTGTCTAATAATGATTCCTCGTGACCCGAAAATCCCCTGAAATTATGCTGAAGAGATATACCATTTTAACAGAAAGGAAATACAAAACAACAAATTAGAAGAAAATAACCACTACAAAGTAAAAATATAATAACAAAAATAACAATAAAAATAACAATTATTTTCTTCTAATATATATATATATATATATAAATCTCGTGTCACGTGTTTGTGTTCTCACTCCTCCGAAACGTCTCGACCGATTTTTATGAAATGTTTTATGTGTATTTGGTAGGTATGAGAATAAGTCGCAAAGTATATTTCATAACGCTAGGTAATTAGGGTGTAACTATCCCGTCATTCCACGTTCAACGTACGCTGATGAGATCAACGCTTACTTGAAATCATCGCCACTGTGGCGTAATGTTGAAAAAGTCCAGCTAAAAATAAACATGCGAGTCCAAATGCTACAAGATCTATCTGCTGACACATTCTCGGACCAATTGTTAGATATCGGCGATGGAAAAGTTGATGTCTATGAAAATACTGGGTGCATAAAATTGCCGATTAATTTCTGCACTGTCGTTGATTCATCTGTTTGCCGCTTAGGTTTCGGCAGACCATGTTTTTGACAAGAACGTATGTATACGTGGCATGTTCCCGCGTGGGCAAACCAGCGATCTTATTTGTGATGGCTAAAGACGGACTGACAAAAAATATCGTACACTCAATTGCTCTTCGAAATGAATACTGATTTTCTTTATTTCATTTTTATACTTTAGGATAAAAAATATATTATTTTTTTCACTTTACGTCTAACTTTTAAGAGATCAAACAATGTATATGTTCCATACATTACATTAATACATTTTATTGAGAAAATGAATGGTTGGTGTTTTTATCTGCGATCATCATCTACAGCGCTCCATTCCTCTTTCTGTCATAGATCCCATCCCCAAACACTTACAATACAGTCGTTATTTTTAATTAACAACCAAAATATTCACTAGAAATAATTTTTATGGCAGAACAACGTTTGCCGGGTCAGCTAGTATATATATATATATTTAATTTTTAATTTATGTGTGTTCATACTGTATAATTTAGGTTCTTTTTTTCACGTGTCCTGCAATTAAGTTAGATGTACAATTATTTTAAAATGAACACAATAACTGTTTCAATATCTTCCTTTTTGTTCATTGAATTATTAATATTTACAATAAATTGCATAAAAGCTTTAATTGCACTTTATTTAATATAAAGCGTGTATTAAGAAGTTGGAAGATACAAATAATAATGTGTTTTTTTGTTTAAAAAGATATTTTAATGACATAATTGGAGAAGAAAAGCATTCATAGAATGACCCATATGGCTTTTGTACTATCCAGCATGCCTTTCCATCGAACCAAACCATATAGTTGGATATATATTGTTATATGAAGTTTCTCTTATTTTATTTACCTTGATATTTATTGGATTTAAGTAGTTTTTTAACTAATATTTTTTTTCTTCTGGAAACCTTTGTAAGTATAAATCTATGCTAATAAAATAATGCTAAGAAAAATAAAATAATAACATACAGAATAGTGTGTTGTCTTTACTGAGAATTGAAGTTTTCTCAAATAATTCGGTAGTAAAAGATAGAAATCTGATTTTTTTTGGTCAGAGATACAAAGCTTAAAATGTTAATAATCTAAAACTTAATATCGAATGCTAACTGGAATTTTATAAATTATATCTAAAAAAGGATTAAAAATTTTATCTCTCATAAACACTATAAATATGCCTCTTTAAGTATAAGTAATTTATTTGCTACTTTTTACAGATATTTTACAAGCATATAAGCAAAATGACTTTCCCTTATCTATTTTATTTTCTAAATGTATCATCTTTTAATCCTTTAAGTGGATCTTATTAAAGTTATCCCATCAGCAAGTCGCAGAACTGATTTTAAAGAATCATATTTGATTCAAAAAATTTAGCAAACTATATATTTTGCTAAAATTTCATTATCTGCTAATAAAAGTCTTTTTTTTTATTAAATCGATTATATTCTTAAAATTAATTCTCGAATATAGTAAATATCATTATCTGCTTCTAAGAAGAAGAAAAATGTTTCTCATGTTGGAAAAAATAAATAAAATAACCAAACTCATGAATACCATATCTCGATTTTATATAATCATTTTCTTATTGAAATTAAACATAATTTCAATGCAATATTTTCGCAATTTTCAATAGAGGAAAAGCAGCAACGAAATAGCTAATACTCTCTTTATTTCATACAACTAATATGATAAGGAAAGCTCTTCTACGGAAGTTAAAATCCTTCGCAAAATATATAATATTTCTGATAAGAAAAATCTAGAGTAAACGTTAACATAAATAAAATATTCTCAAAATATATCAAGTTTTCGACGCATTCAGTTTGGAAGCGATAATCCAATTTATATCGATGGAACGATATACTGTCTCACCAGAATATCTACATTATTTGTATCCAAAATAAGTCTGGCGAAGTGTTTGCGTTTAATTTCACGATGTTCTGCATATATTGAAAAGAGTTTTAAGTTTGAAAAGGTTGTATATCGAGAAATTTTAAGCACGCTTTCTATCAAGGCAGTGTAATTTACAGTCTTTCAAGAAAAGTAATACTTTAAATATCAGCTATGCTGCGAAAATCTTTGACATGCACGGTCTTTAGCACATTGCTTTAATTGTGCTCTACGAATTATTTATAAAGTGGGTTCTTCTATTCTTTGAAAGATATTTCGTTACTTATACTTCGAGTTTTTCACTTGTAAAGACTTATTTTTTGACGTTTTAATACTCAAATATTTTTTTAAGAAAACTAAACTTGGTATGCATTATCAGCAGTAAATAAAGAACATTTGGTAAAATTTTGAAAAATCAGAAAAAGAAATTAGGAAAATATGGTTCGATCGTTTTCTTTTAAAAATAAGTTCCTATGTTGTTATTAGGTATATTCAACTGATTATATCAATTAGGGTCTTAAGTTTATTGATTAGAGTTATTTAAATATATTGTTACGTTCTGGATGAATTTTTTGAAAAACGAAGTAAAATACTCATATTTTAAATTTTTATATGAAATGAAATGAAAAAAAAAATCTATGAAATCAAAGTTACCAGTTAAATATCGATATTTTTTAAAACTTCAAAAAAGTTTTTTTTTGGGGGGGGGCTAAGTAAAATACTTGTTCAAAATCTTGTAAATAGCAAAAGAAATGCATTATCTATTTCTTGAATTAAGCCAGCGGAAGTGGTCTTTCAAAAACTTTATCGCATACTCTCTAAAAATGTTTCATCCCGCTCTTCCCCCGCATAAAATTGAGACCTTTGGGTAAGATCATGATTGCCTTGCATGGAATAGCAAACAATAGTTACGAAATATTGACCTTTGGCGTGAATTTAGTATTTTTACTGAATCTATCGTGTGATCCTTGGCGAGAGTTTTGGCAATTAATCCCTGGCATGCGAATAATAGTGCTCTAAAAACAAATGTTCGTTTTAGATTCCTTTTTTTTCCAAGCTGAATGAAGCTAAAATTCGACATAGAACTGCATTCTCATCACAAAATTACATACTAAATTTCACATATTTAAGTCATCGTTTTTTATTTATTACGTTTACAAAATTGTTACAGCAAAAAACAGATAAACGGTAAACCATTGATGGATTTAGTTCCAAATTTGATAGAATCTGTATTTTAGACATTAAGTCTGTGAACCAAATGTTATTCTTTAGTTTTATTCTTTTGTAATTATGGTGTTAACATCTATTCAGACAGACGGGCAAATAGACTTCCTGAAAAGATTTCACCAAAATGTGATTGAAATCCACAAGTTTGATGTATGGACCATATATCAAATTTCATCCGTCAAGTTCAAAACAGATTTGAGTCATCATGTTGACAGACAAATAAATATAATAACAAAAATGTTTTTTGAAAGCAGGGAAGAATAAAACAATCGAATCTGGAGATTAGCCAAAATCTAGAATTCGATTTTTTTCACAATTATGGTACTTTTTCTATACTTCGTTTACTAGAAAGTAAAAAAAGTTGTGTTTCAATCCAGTCTTTAAATATTAAAGTTCGATGGATAAATAGATAGAAATTTTCATGTTTTTTCAGATTTTGAAACTTTAAAACAACTGTGGAATATATCTAAATGAACACATTCTTTCTTCTCCAATCCAGGAACTGCAGAAATTATTATATCAAATTTGAACAAAACATATGCGTTAGTAATAATTTATGAGAGTTTTCTTTGGAAACTTTTACCAATATTTAGAATTTGAGAAAATAGTCTTTAAAGATATAAAGTAGCAATAAATGTGTATCAAAAGTCAATGCTGCTTTCAAACGAAATGAACTTGGAAACAAAATGCAATCGGTTTTATAGCACTCTTTGGCACAAGAACCAACCTTGGCAAATCTATTAAATAGTTTTATAAAGAAAACTGATTAGGAATGAAGAATACTGAATAAAAAGTATCTGATGTTTTCACAAATAAATGCAACTCAACGCAATCACTGACCTTAAATTTTCAGCACCTTTTTTAAATACAAGATAATCCATCTTTGTTAACAGAACTAAAAATATTTCATTAAAAACAATTGTCATCTATTTTATTCAGAAAAGGAATAATTTGTGTTTAAAAAATATTTTCTTGGGATTTAGTGACTGCATTTAAACTTTTATCTCTTAAAAGAGTTTAAATAAACTAATAATTTTTACTTTAATATGAAAGAGATGAAAATCTACTTCACTTATCATTTTCATATTTATTTATGTATGTGACAACTCGGCTCCAACAGCAATTCGAAGGATTTTAGTATAAAAAGGATTATAGATTACACTAATAATCTATTGATTCCACTAATATGCATCAAGCTTCGAATCTCTTTATTTTTTCCCCATGTTCCTGCAGGGGATCATATCAAATAAAGGGAGAAATTATAGGATATGTAAGAGGATTTCTGCTTCCCTAAGGGACACAGCTAGGCCCGATTTTAGACGTAAGACTGTAATTATACTATTTAACTTCAACCTTCCTTTACCCTATATTATATGCTCCCATTTTCTATTCCAGTGTATTTAAAATTAAATATTTTTTTTAATTTCCTTTAATATGAAAAATTAAATTTTCTGAGACAAAAGAGAATTTGCCATGTGCTTCCAATGAAATGGCGAAATTTTTATTTAATTCACCATTAAAACTCATATAACACTAGTAACTATTATGGACATCATTTTCTTGAGAAATATAAAAGGAGTTAAATACTATAAACAAGATTCTAGAAATAAAAATTGTCTACTTTCTACTATCACTTTCAGCCCACGTACTAAGTGTTTGAACAGCCAAATTTCGCATATTGTTTGTTACTTGTTTATTTTTACTTTCTCATTTACATAGTATATAGAAAGTGTAGTAAACGTCAAAAAATTTGAACTCTAGAGTGTGAAAAGCCTTCACGTTTTAGACCTCCCTCAGTTCGAAAATACATTTTCGGTAAATGTCTGTCTATCTGTCTGTGATGTTAAAGAGCTATTTCAAACATAAAGGAAATTTGATGTAAGGTCTTTAAGCCTAATTTGCAATTTTTTTTTCAATTTTTGCACATTCCGTTCAGGGTAATTCTATCTGTTCGGCTCTTCGAATATAAATGCGATAACTAGAAAACAAAGAAACCTAGATGGATAAAATTGGATATCTAGAATTAACATCTATAGTCTAGACAACTATCGAATTTTGAGCCAAATCCAATATGTTGGTCTGTACTTTTACAATCATGTAAACGCGATAATTCATAAACGGGATTATTTAAATACATCAAATTTGGTTTAAGATTTTGTTATTACAATTGCAGTTTTTCGTAAAATTTTTGTTTCAATCGGGTGAAAAAGAAGAATCTAAAGCTCAAATTCAATTTACGGATATTATTAACCCCAATAGAGGAACTAATCACCAAAACACTAACCAGGAATATCTCGAAGGACTTAGTAAAAATTCTAAATTCACACCAAAGGCTAATATTTTGTAACTTTTGTACGCCAATGTTATGCAAGGCGTTATCAGGGTGACACCATTATTGCGAGAAAGTTTTGGGGAGACTCGCTGCTAGTTCTCTTAAGCAAATTACCGACATTTTACTGCTAACGCAGAGCCAATAAAATGTCGTCATTGAAAACACCTGGACCACATTTTGTTTCGTCCATTTACATAAGATTACCAAATAATTCTCAAGTTCTTTATGTCTCTTCTTTTCTCACATTTCTAAATATTCTTTTTGGCTTTATTTTTTAAATAATTTTGCTTTAAAATTCAGTGAAAAAATATCTTTTCTACTTACAATTTTTTTTTCCTCTTCTTAAAAATGAATTATTCAGACAGGTATAATTGTTTTTAGAGGAAAAATAAATATGTTTTTAAATGCCTTTTTGTCCAATAAATTCACTTCTATAACTACCAGTAGCTATTTCGACCCGCCCGAATGCACATGGAATGTTTTAACAATCGGAACATCGTGACAGCTTAGGCAGGAACTATGATTGAGAACTAAAGGTCATTACTAGCTATGATAAAACCCCTCTTGTATCATCATCAGTAGGGGATATGCTAGTTTACACTATTCTTGTAACCACAAAATGTCATTGTTAGGAGGTAGGTGACCTCACACCATTTCTGTATCCACCAAGGCGGTAAAAATTAATCACTTAACCAGTTACAGCCAGTTACAGACAGTTCTCAGCCTCATGTCTGAGGTGTCCCCCCTCCCCAATTCTCCCCCCATTCTCTCACCCATAAAACAGACAATTAAATTCTAGTCGATACAATACTATCAAAATACAGAAAATTTAACAACAGTTATTCATTTGTAAAAACTTTGGTTTGATAATAAATAAAAAGGATTTATTTTTCCAAAAGTCTTCTATTGCACAAGCTATTTTTAGTTGATGAATTTTCACATGAACAAAGTTCATATAACTGTTTTTATTGCGTAAACCCTAAAAAAAAACACAGAAATGTTTTATTTATTTGTGCATAAAAGTGCTATTATTACAAAGAAAAATGAAAACTGTTCATAAATATACAGAATATTATATATAGTAGAATTTAATATATTCTATTACTGTGTTCAAAAATTTTCCAGAATGCTTCTTTTAAAATACATCTTTTCTTGATATCGTCTGCAAATTTTTATCAAAACTTTTTACGATTCCTCTAAATATCTGGTGATAGTCAGAAATTAATTTCATTTTGTAAAAAGAAAATATGTTTGTTTTTAATGAGATAAGAAAATTTTACCTTGATCAATTTTCCAAAATGACGAATGAACTAAAGTATATACATTTAAATTTATTTGCGCAAATCAATTATTGTGCCAAAAATATTTGAAATATGGCAAAAAAAGTCTTTAAAAACAACTGCTTATCGTATTAGAATATTTTTAGAGTATTTGAATGGAATAAAATAGGTAAATAAGAGAGAGAATCTGTCGTAGTGAATACATTCTGAAAGATCATCCACTTTGACTACTCATCAATATATCGATTAGATTAGAGAATTGGCGCTTACTGATCGTCTTTTAACAATTAAAGATTTTAAAAAACAAGTTTCTATACGAAGAACGTCAGTAACAACAATATTTATAAGGGAATAACTCATAGGCATGCACCACATTAATGCATCTTCTCACTATACCATTACAACTCATGAATCTTCGATTTAAAAAAAAATTCACTAAATGTGGTTACACAAGTATCATATTCTTCTGATACATGGAACTATATCACTTTTTTCTTATTTCCATAGTCAAAACTGCCTCTCTTTGAGCCATTTATATTCATAAATTCCATAAAATAAATTTCACTGTTGATTCTGGAAATGCCTTATTTACAAAAATGAAATAAGAATTGTTTTGGTAATTGGAAAAAAACATTAGAAGTGCAGTTTTACAGTTTTTAATTTTGAATTCGGATCAACTAAAATAAATTAAAATTATTAATGCTTTTTTAAATAATATATAAACAGAAAATACAAAACTCCTAAGGAAAAAAATTTGAATTATTTATGAATTTTAATTAAATATATATATATTAAAGAAATTCCATTGTTTCACATAATTTAAGTATATAAAATCCAGAAAAACATAAGTTTTGCTTAATCGGGATAGACCAACAATAGAACAATATCAAAATGCAGAATTCATGGCTACAAGACAGATTTTTCATATAATAAATTTGACCGAGACATGGAACAAATCAAAAAGGGATAGTCAAATTTTATCTGATTAAAATAATTATTGGACTATAACGAGACTGCTCAAATCATTGCTTCCAATTAAAAAAGAAAACGATAAATCATTGGTTAATCCTCGTTGCCAGCCAACGCAGAACTAATTCTTCCGACATTAAAACGATCCCATATTTATAAGCTAAGCCTGTTTCGGTTGATTAAATGCTTCTCCGGAAGAAAGACCTTGGGAATCCCTAATCATGTAAAGGCATCATGCATTGATCCTCGTCTTAAACGATGTTTTCAAAATCACAACACGAATCTTAATAAACCCTTAGGAAGGGACTCTTCCAAATAAAGAATTAAAACGAAGGATTCTTTCCTTACCAATGATGTTATCGGCTTAGCGAGACTCGGTTGTATTAATTTTTATCCGAATTACCTATACTAAAAGGATTTAGTGCTTTGCCTAATGATATTATTTCATTCAATCGGAATGATTACGATTTTTTTCCACCCCCAGTCACCGTGCGCGCTACAAATAAGCTTGTCTCCGGTATCATTAGAATAATGATTCAAGAGCAAAACTTTTCACAAAATTTGATTAGGAGAACTAGAGTCAAATAATTGGCTTTTGCTATGAAGATACTTTTATTATTTATTTTGATATCTTCGGCAAATTACTCTTAACGACTTCATGGTTGAGGGGTTTTGAAGCGAAGGGGTAATCGTGTTCGTTTTTGTTTCTGCGGGTTATTGTTCGGTTTTGCGATTAGTAATTCAGATGGCGGTAACGAGGAAAAGGGTAGGATACATTCTTAAATAGTCGCCAAGCTCTTCAAGAAGCGACTATTCAAGAAATTCAACAGAAATTCGAGGGCGAAGGATTCTTTCGAGGACATTCTCAATGAAATAAATTAGTGCAAATCTTAAGGACCTGGTAATGATTTTAGATAGTAGATTTTAGAAAAATCCACCCGTGCGGAAGTTATAATCGTTAATTTCAGATGCCTTAAGTACCATCTTATTTAATATTTAATAAATATCATTTTTATTATTTATTTTATTGCTAAAATGTTATTGCATGTTCTTCTCCTAATTATATCGGGGAATATAGTTAAATGCAATTATGTTTTAAAATTATCTGAATAATAAGGATTTGTGAATATTCAACATAAAAGTTTGAATAATTAGTTTTAGTGCCTCCTTCTGAATAGTTTAAATTGATTAAAGATTAAAATTTCCAGACAATTATTAGTCTTATTTTAAAATTTAAATGTAAGAATTTACTTTATACCTTTGATAGTTATAACACATTTTTTAATCGGAATTCCTAATATAAACCTTACATATTGTATATTCTATTATAACGTGGAACTTAACCAAAACATTTTCAGGAAACTAACTTTATTTAGATTTTGGAGCTTTATATCAAAATTTAAACAAATTTCCTTACTTTTGCTTTGCTTAAAAAATAAACTAACGTAATTAGATAAATAAACATATAGATTCTTTCTGAAAGCATGTAAAGAATTAAATTCTAAATTACGTGCATCTGCAATCTCAAAATACACTTTTTAAATGGAAAATCTTGTGTCTAAACAAGTAAAATTTTCCATTTTTTATAAACCTTGAAAAACGTTTTCTAAACTTTGTCTATCGTCTGATGATTAATATATTAAAATATTAATGTCTTTTTTCATTCTTAATAATGATTATATAGTTATGATGCATTATTAAAAAAGCAACCAAATTAGTTCGGCAGAATTAACGAAATAGATAGTGTACAAAATCAAGTCCTTCTTTCATTTGCCGAGCTGATATGACTGAGAACTACAAATTATAAAATGCTTTAAATTCTGGAAGGGAAATTATTGAGAAATTACAAAAACCATTCACAATAGAGGTTTCTTTGTATTGTTTCTTTGATCTACTTAAAGAAATACCAGACATTTTTCGCGTTTATCATATTATAAAATGTTGCTTACTTGATTCTTATGTGTGAAAATTTTTTGATACTTGCATTGGTTGTTACTTTGCCTTCAACTATGGTTTGGGGAATTTCTTACTTTAACGCAAAATATTTCAAATGCCAAAAAAATTCCAATCTCTGGATTTTAATTTTTTACCAATTAAAAATTTTATTTTTGGTATTCTGCTTATCCTACTGTGAACACGATAGCTCAAAAACGGAAGGAGTTGATTAATTTATATGCAATTTTTAAAATTGTAAAAAACCCTTTAAAATTTTACATGAAACCCATTGAAGGAAAAATTATTATGCTTCCACATAGGAGCATGGTAAATAAGAAAACACAGCTAACTAAATAGAAATAATTCGTCTTATAAATTAAGACTTTTCACCAAGACATGCGGCTTGGCTTGCCTAATGACAAATTTATCATACCTCCTTGTGGTAGGAATGTAAAGACACGTTACTTATACCTTCTCCGTGAAATTTAGTATGTCAATATGCAATAAAATTACAAAGAGATTTTCCGAGTCACCTGTTGGAAATGTGTGAATGGTAAGAATTTTACACACTAAAATCCACTAGTACTCCAGTATAAAAGATTTTCTAACCCGCTGCTTGAAAGCAAGGTTTTATAAATGGTAACTAAACCTTTGTACAAGACAAGAGGTAGGATACTTGACCTTTGTGGAGATTTTAACATGTAACAGTTTCATATACAAAGTATATCTGCAGTGAAGTTATGCCTAATCCCCCTATACTGAATCTAAGAAAGCATTAAAACGTCTAAGTCATCAGAAGAAGGCTAATCCAGTCTTCGAAAGTATGCCTGAGCAAGATGACTATAATTTATAGCTTATAAGTTTTCTGTAAAATAATATTGAACATGTGCCAGTCATACATACAATTCAAGTCTTCAGTCAAATTTTTTTTGAACCCATAACTCTCCATCACCTGTTTGAAGTGGTATCTTTATATGAAGCTTAAATGACCCTAGAATTCAAGATCATCAATTCAACATTCGAAATCACGCATGAGATGGCTTATAAAATTTAGATCATTTTGTAAACCTTATGGAAAAAAATTAAAATATACTTGTGCTACATAAAATCTTTCGTTAAATCATATTCCAAACCTGAAACACACAGATCCTGATACAGAGACCTAATATCAAAACATCCGCAATCTTAAGATAAGATCAGACCATCTTTCAAAAGCAGGTCTGAGTAGGATCAAAACATTTAATTCAGCTTGAGAATTTTCAGAAAAGAACAGAACTATAATGAAAATTTTAAATGAAAATCAGATGCCCTTTAAAACAAATATTTCTTTATAGTAAAAACATCATTATGAGTTTATTATTACAGTGTCCACATTAGAACCACAAAAGCCCTCAAAAAATAAATCCCTGAAGATATCTTTACAAAGACATCTTTAATTGTAGTACAATGAAAATTTATATTTGCTTTTTCCCCACAATGATAAATACCAAGCCAAATAGTAACATATTTTGACAACTGCAATGTATATGCTCATAGGCGTACGTATTTTCATGCTCGAAAAAAAGAACATAAAAACCGTTATCAAACCGAATTTGTTCCTAAACGATCGTAAAGGGAAGATTTCTAACAACTCAGTACTAAGGCGAAACAATTTGCCAGTGATAAAATTTTCATACCTATGTCTACAAGAAAATGCCGAGGGAGCCATTTTGATGATTTTATAACTCCGCGGCGAGCCCTTGAAAACTCAACTGAAATTCTTCATTCCTCTAACGTCATTTTTTTATTATTTATATATTTCTTTATTTGCCTTTGTGCATGATGAAGTGGGTATATATTTCCGAGTTTACATATTAACCGAAATACTTGGGATGTGAAACAAAATTTAAAAGATTTGCAGAAAAGAAGGGAACAAATAAATATCTAAAGAACACTTCGGGAAAAATGTCGTGAATCAGTATATTCATAATTCACTTTTTCAATTATAGAAACAGTTTTTCCGTTTACATATAACCTTATGTGAGTATGGTTATGCAATTCTTAACCGAATCCAAAAAAAAAAAACACATATATATTATACTGCATTGTACTAGGTAAAATTTTATAGAAAAACTCCAGAGCTTTATTTTACTTCTTCGAATACAAAATAGTCAGTGAGAAAATATTTAAATAAATTTCTATCTCGAGACTATGATGAATATAAACTTTTCCATCTTCTTGAGTCGAAACAATGAACCTTTTGGAAGTCTAATAAATATAAAAAGAGTTAATTATGGATGCGATATTTTACGGATTGTAAGACTGTGTTAAATGTTAGACAAAATCCATCAATTGATTGTTTTCTGCATATAAATTAATGAATATGCGAATATGATAATTCGGATCCCATTTTAAGTTTTCATCACGCGAATCATATCTAAGTGAAATAAGTAAGTGTTGACATTTCAAAATTCAAAATTCATTTCAAAACTTCGTAATTTCTTGAATTTTTTACATCATTCTTGAGAACATATTATTTGCAATTAAAGTTGTATTCCTTCAAGAATGTAAAGTAAAAAAGTGTGTAAAGTAATGATGAAAAGTATGTAAAGTAATGTAAAGAATGTAAAGTAATGTCCTCGTAAAAATGTAAAGTACCACCAAAAAGTTTTAATAATCATCCTATACATCATAATATCTATTTTGGAAATTAAAAAACAAATGGAAACTTGTGATAACTAAAAAATTAGGTAAACAATTGAACAAAATTTGATGATAAGGTCCATAAGACTACACTTAACTTAAGCACAAAAAATTCATTTCCGTTGCATTTTCATTTCATGATATAAATTGCAATTCAAATATTCTAAATTCAGGTATACAAATGAAATAAAAGTAAGTATGATCATCCTGAACAGTAATATAGACCTGATCGACCATGACTCTTGTTGTTTATTACGCAGTCAATGTTACATGGGCGGCAATGTATATTCACTGCATAAAGAAGTTTTAAAACCCATGTAAAATTTGAAGTGGAGGTTTGAGTCGAGCAAATACATCTACCGGGAGTGTCCCACACGTAATCAAAGGGTTAAATCAGTCATTAGAAAACCGGGATAGTCTGGTTGGTAGGGCGTTGGATTCGTGTCTCTTGAGTTGCGAGTTCGACGGTACGGCCGAAGACTCCCGGCTTGTATGGTGATTGGCGCGCGTATAAATCTGTCGTGGTCATAAAGTCCTCCATGGCGAGAGTAATACCGCTGAGGTACTGTATCAGGGGTGATTGTTCTCTGATTCAGGTCTAAATTACAATCTGTGGATGAGTGAATGAAATGCATGAATGAAATCCGCCCCGTAAAAAGGTTTGTGACGTGTGTGTAGCTAAGTCTTACTCTTGGTCCTAGACGGCGCTACTTGAAAACAAGAGGGCAAACATGGAGGGCTTGTCTATGATGAATGCTATTAGAAACAGCAACAAACAAGAATCCGTTGCTCATTCCCTTTATTATATAGTTTCTTCTTCAAGAAATTGGAGCACGAGCAGTTTGAGACCCGGGCATAATCTGCTTGCAAAATTAAATTCGAATGTGTCAGCATACAGGCAAAAAATACGATCTATTATTTTATGTCCGTACCATTAGATATTGATAATTTCAATTGACAACGCAATTAGATATGTACAACCACCTAATAATTTTCCTCCCATTCCATAACCTTCTACCTGTCTTCTTCCTTTGTGTCAGAGGGAAGATCCCGAGTGTTTGCTTTTCTCCTTGAGTATATATCTCGAGAATCATTCTATAAAAGAAAAAGGATATTATTGGTGGATAGGATTGATTTCCACTTGTTTCCAGTCCAGTTTGATTAGCTGCCCTATTGAAATGTTTCCTCCAGTGATGGTAAATAAGCGGGAAGTGTAAAACCGCTCGCTAAGCATATGTACCTCACTCATGTAACCTTCTGGTGTTATTGTGTTGACACTGCTCTTCCTGTAGAAGAAATAAATTCAGATCTAAGATGAGATGAAGTAATAGTCCTTGCTGCGATGTGCACCAATTCAAAATTACTTGTCATCTATAGAAGTTGCAATTCATGATTTTCAATCAATTCATAACTTCAAATAGTTAAAAGCTGGTTCCATAATCTATCATATTGCTCACTATCGACCACATCACAATCTTCTTACAATGTTACATTGCCACTGGCCAGCTTCAAATTACCTCATGGCTTTATGATACAATTTTTCTTGCAAATGTCACATCCAATCTTCTTTTACACTTTCGCTATCTCGATATTGCTAGGATACCGATGCTCGTTGAATAACGGTTTCCTTCTAAATAGCTAATTTTTTGTACCATATTTATCTAAAGAAAAAAAAGTGTTACTCCTTTTCATATCGTTAGACAATGCAGCTTTCTCCTATTTGTAATATATCAAAATTTCCAGAATTTCCAACTATCTTTAGCAAAAAAAATATAATTTCTAATTGCTTTATAATTTCTTTTAAACTGTAATTTGATTTTTATTAGAATGTGCTGAAAACTTGGGTCAATACTTGGATGAAAGTCAGGCCCTACACAGAAAAAAAAATTCCTGATTTGAATCATGCTTGAAGGTAACCTTTGATAAATTATTCAGGCCAGATTAATTTTTTCCCCTTTTTTGCAATTTAAAATTTATATTTCGTTAATTTCATCAACCACTTTTAGCTGATTTATCGCGATTTTAGGATTTATAAGTTTAGCAGCATGTGTAGTTAAGAAATTTCACACAAAATTGTTATTAAATGCCTAATGAATTATTTTATTCATTAGTTAACCTTCCAAGGGAAAGGCTAAGTTATACATATTTAACAGTAAATTTTATGAAGATTTCCATTAATATGATATCAAAATACCATTGTCACGATTCTTGTAATAATAGCTAAAAACGCACAAAATGATTTCTATTTTAAATAATTGTACTTTAAGGTGTACGTACACACTAAAAGATTTTCTTTCAATTTTAACTTTAAAAATACAGTTTTTTCACAGTAGGTCATTAATATTTGTTTAAACTCATTTCAGTGAGAGAAAAAAACCATATTACACAAATTATCAATTAATTAAATAATATTTAATGAGCTAATTAGCCTATTTTTTGAAACATGATATCTTAAATTCTAATTTATACAGACACACAATTCTAGTTGGAAACTATGCCTAATATTAGTTTTCATGTTGTCTGCCTCAATCAAGTTATAAAAATATATAGTTTTTTTTAAGATTTTTTTTTTATCAATGATGAATAGAAAAAGCGAGATTTTTTTCTGTAATTTTAACTTTCAAATAGCTATTAAAAATTTATTTCTATAAATATAACTTTGATTGAGGCACAAAACATCACTGTTTCATCCAGAATATTTTGATAAATAAATAATTGTATTTGGTTAGTTTTTTGTTATGACCGTTTGAATGAAACAACATGAAGGAAAAATATCATTCTTTATAAAATGAGTTTTAAAACAACGGAAACTAGAATTTTTAGTGAAAGTACTTCAAGAAAAATAATTATAACTCGAGAAATATTTCGGATATTCAAAACATCTTGGTATCGTTTGAAAGCTAAAGGATCAGAGAACATTATTAAGCAATAAAAAAAATATTCGATTTTATTGAACGATTTTCGAAATTTCAAGTGTGTACGTATACTTTAGGTATAACTGACAAAGGTATAAATTTAATTTGGAAAAGATTACTAGATATAACGGATACAAAAATATAACAACAGCTAAATATTTAAACTCAAAAAGTAATTCGCAGTAGAACATAAATTGCAATATACATGGTAAAAAATATGCTCCGAGAGATTTTCATGATATAATAAATATATTGTTTTGTTTTTTATAAGGGCATTAATAAATGACTAAATTAAACAGCTAATTATATAAGAAACCAATATGCATTATAATTGCTTTTCAATTACTGTGGTTTAAATGGTAATTATATAAATTAATTACAAAATTATATCGGTCTGCAACATTATCTAATTAAAATCAAAAAAAATATTTTTAATTTCTACCAAGGACAGTGTTCTGTATAAATTTGTGATATGGAAAATAAATATTATTGCATACATTTATCAAATTAATTACTTTGGATGTCTGCAACTTTGTTCTTGTATCTTTATATGCTAAGTGATGACAAAATATAACATGAAAGTCATAAAAAGACTTTTGTCTTAAGTAGCACATTGTGTCTTTATATAACGCTTAGGAACTATTTTTAATCATTGTATAAAAAGCAAGGAAAATTCAAATCTAGTGCACTAAAAACTCCATGCGAGAGCTCGAATTGTTTCAACTAAATTAAAGCATTAATCACAAAGGATATAATTTTATTTTCTAATTATAAGAGCTATCATAAATAACGACGCATGGTACTAAACTTATTTGCATATGTTATTTTTGTAAAACATTAATTTTTTAAGAAAAGATATAATTTGATTTTCCTCTTTTTAGTTACATAATGTTAAACCAACGAAAAGATAATTTAATTACTTAACTAATGACTCATTTGTATTGGCTTTTCCTAAAATCTAATAATTTAAACATTTTGGTTTTAAAGATTAAATATAAGTTTTATTAATTATGCTAAAGAATTTCATTTATACTATTAAAAATAATAAAAAATCCCTTTAGAAACTATTCTTTATTTCCTATTATAAAGCATATTCGCCACTAAAGCCGGAACTTTAAATAATAATAATTATTATTTCAATAGTTTTCATTACAATCTATACTTATAATAAAGCTCAATGTGTGTGTGTGTGTGTGTGTGTGTGTTGGCGCTCTACAGGCCAGGTCATTTGACATACAGCTACCAAATTTGGTACATGTATACCTTAGAGGTCGGGAATGTGCACCTGGGGTTCCTTTTTTTGAAATTTTAATTAGAATTTTAATTATTAATTCAAAACTAACTTTCCCGCCAAAAAAATCTTCCATTTTCCCCACCGCCAACTTTTCAGGCCAAAATAATCTTCCATTTTCCCCACCGCCAAAGGCTTCAGTTGTTTTTTTCTCCCAACAGTAATGAGGCTAGGGTTAATATTTTTCGGCGGATTATTTCAAAAGATCCTGCTTATTTTCTTAATGTTTTATGCATTTAAAATTAACATTGTTAATTAATCCATGTTTCAGATTCATTCTGAAGTACTTTTGAATTAAAATAACACAGAATAAAGGAAATTAAAAATGTATAATCTGCATAGCGTTACCCCAACTGGCGTAGAAAAATTCACGCATTTGCGTTACCTAACTGGCGAAGAAAATTCACGCATGCGCATTGTTCTGATTGCTGTCATAACAACCACAATCAACGGATGATTTAAATTATTTTTAGGTTAGTTGCATGCTTTTGTAAGTAAATTCTATTTATGTTAGTTATATATTTTTTGTATATGCTTATAGTTTTAAGTACATCGTTTTTTAAGTAGTTTTTTTTAACCTTTTTCAATGATTTAAATTATTTTTAGGTTAGTTGCATGCTTTTGTAATTAAATTGTATTTATGTTAGTTATATATTTTTTTTTGTATATGCTTATAGTTTTAAGTACATCGTTTTTTAAGTAGTTTTTTTAAACCTGTTTTAGACCGATTATTTAAAACGATTCATTTTATTTTCTTAGGGTTTGATGCATTTAAAATTAAACATTGTTAATTAATCGATCTGTTCATGATGAATCTGAGAAATTTTGTTGACAAATTCTTGAGATATTACATAAATTATGAAAGATATTCTTTAGTGCCCATAAAGTTTAAACGCTCAGTGACTCTATTATCAGTAATCATATTATTAAAAAAAACAGTAAATTTCAGTAAAAAAATTCCAGTAAAAAATATTATTATATTAAATGCAGATTAATCATTTACACTTGCGTTTATAGCTTACTAGCCGCCTTTGGCGGCTAGTAAGCTATAAACGCAAGTGAATAAAAATATGCATTATCTAACTATAATAAATTTGATAAAATTGGCCACAAATAGAGATATTTGAAACATTCCTATCTATTATCACTAGCATTTATAAACGTTTTTTTTTTTAAAGATTCGACTCTTAAATAGAAAAGAATCATCATTTAATTGCAAATACAATTTTTAAATTCCATCTACAATCATTTCACCTTTAAACTAATTAGTGCATATTCAAAATTCTCACATTTGCACAATAATGAAGAAATATTTTGAATTTTCACTTTGTTATTTTTTTCAACTACATAACAGCTTTTATATCATCTGTATAACAAAGATTAAAAAAAATAACAGGTAACAAATTTTTGTTTAATTTTTTTTAAACACACCAATAAGTATATTCTGCTCAGTTTTCTTGTTGTTGTTGTTGTTTTCCTAAATCTAACCCGAAAAACGTGATTTTACTTTTTAAAGATATTCTCTTTCTTTATAAACACTTAAAAGCGCTAAATCTTATATACGCAGATATATATTAAAAGTAGTTTTCAGCACAGATAGTTTCGATAAAAGTAGTAGAAATTAATGATAGTACATAGAAGGCAAAAGATATCAAAAGAAAGACTGGCTTATATTATCATCAACAGAAAATAACATTTTTTTGCCTTCTGAAACATCTTTAATCATTAACAAATTATCTCAATCTCTTTCAATGCCATTAGGAAAACATAAAAGTTTATATTAAAAGTGACTTTTTAGAAACTTTATACATGATTTATAGTTGCCCCATAAAATTTCATAATTTTAATTCTAAATTCTTATTGCTATAAATATCTCATATGGTAATTTTAAACGAATTGAGGTAAGTTATTGAGAAACATCATTTTAAAAAATAATTATATGTGAATTCTTTCAAATAAATCCTAACTTTTGCATAAAATCTTAAACGAAAGAAAATTAAATATTCTTTCAAATATTAGTTATATTATATATTATACAATCATCCAATTATGATACTTTAAAATTAAAGGAAAAAAATTGTGTAAATATTTACTATATATGAGGTTTCTGTGTTGCCACGCTAAAATGATGCAATTCAAATCAAATAGTTTGAATTCAATTCAGACATTTTATTCTAAAATTATTTGGAAAATATTCAGATTTTTTTTTCTTCTAAAAGACTTTAAATTATGATGGAAAAAAACTTCCAGTAAATTAAATAACAATAAACCAAGCGTCATGAACTCCTTAACACTTTTCACTGTTATTCTTATAGGTCAATATCAACATGTATTTAAAAGATCTTAAAAATAAAATAATCATTTTACAGAATAGAAAACCTTCCAAACTGGAATTTCAATTATTTTAATTGTATCAATCGAAAAATTGAATTTTAGTTATAAGACTCATTCATTTTGTGAGTACGGTGAATTATTTTTTCTCTCTGAATAAAAAACAACTAATAAAATATATTAATGAAAAATAAGAAGAATATTAAATATGATTATTAAGAAACAATTAATGAAAGAATTTTACAATTTAAGTTATAATATAAAAGATATTAAGTTATTATATAAAAAAAATAATGGTTAATATACAAAAATATATTGATAATCAATTTTTTACTTTGTTTTGGAGGAACTGATACAAATGTTATAATTCGTGAGTTCACCCAATAGTGCATTAATATAACTATTAGAAAGAGCTCTAAAAGGAGAAAAAATTTTATTATGCAGTAGTTTTGCATTTTTTTCTTTTCAAGGAAAATAAAATGAGTGCAAAGTTTTAAAACAGAACCAAAATTATATACAAATATTTATTATATCACTTATATCTTTGAAAAACTCGTCAGTTTTATATCAATCACTGATACCTGCTGCCCAAATTTGTACCTTCCAACAACGGCCATGATGGTGTGGGTACAGTGTCTGAGCTTCAGAAACACAAAATCATACGATCATTGAAACCATATTCCACTGAGGTTCTGTCGTGGATGTCAGTCTAGAGGCTCTAAATCCTTCAAAATAAATGTCACCCAGCAGATGTAATATAGAAATTTTAGAGAAGGGCAAAATGGTCTTTGTATTATCTGACGTCACTTCAAAATTATGAGAGCGGTTCCAAAACACTCACCAAGTATCTTCAAAATGGTATGCCAATTTAGAAACAAAATCAACTCCTCCACCATCAATAAGATTTTTATATAAATTCATATTATTTAACCCTAAAATAAATTCACTTTGTGGGGATGATATTTCTTATATTATATGACGAAAAGGTTAAACAAATATAGAAATACAATCATATTCGGAACCAAAGTCTTGCTCTTATAATTGGTCTCATAACAATAACTTTTGTCGTAAGATTCAGTATCAAATCCAGCTTACAAGATTAGAAGGGTTGACAGCTATCATTGGCCTCGCCTCTTCTTTCCGAATAAAGTGCAAGGTAAATAGATTCTCAGGACCGTCCAATCAGGAAGATGCATTCAGAAGAGTCAAAATGACATATCACACGAGAGAGACTAATTCAACAGAAGAAACATTCGCAAGTATTAGGAGAATCGATCCCTGTTGATGTTCTGAAAGTAGAGTGGCTGATGTAGATAATGTTAAGAAACCTGTACATATGTTGTATGCATTTTTAAGAAAGAAGTAATTTATTGTTGTTTCATTGTTACTAATAAGCTTTAGATTTTATTTCACTTTCTCTCTTAAAATTTATGTGATAAAGATGTATCTCATTTTGATAAATTTTGTATTTCAGACTTTCATGAGTTTCCAAAAATATATTTTTGGATGTTCGTTTTTGTGCCTTTCAGTTTATCCTTTTGTTAGAATCAAAATCTTGATTTCAATATATATCAATAGAAACAATCTCCACCAAACTGAAAGTTCCTGTTTCATTACCGTAGAATTTTCGAACTTCCTTGACCATGTGTTCTGAAAAAATTCATTGACAGAAATTCTGTTCTGACCATGTGTTCTGACATTGACAGAAATTAAGATTAAAACGCTTATTTACTCAGCAAACAGTCCACTTTCCATGAAGAAGTCGAAAAGTGCACTATTATCCCATATTTTCAAAACCTCAAATCAGAAATTATATATCCATAGCAAACAGCAAAACTAAACTTTTTTCAAAAAATTTGAATTTTACCAAGGTGATATAAGAAAATATTATTTACAGAACTTTTCGCTAAAACACATTTACAGAGTTTTTATATAAAGCACATCGATACAGAATTCATTGCTTTAAGTTATAGTTTTTTATGAAAAATAGAATATGATTTTGAAAATATCAGGAATTATTTCCATTTGTACTGGGGGGGGACAGCAGTCAAAACCCTCTTGGTCTCACTCAGAGTTATTCTTTCTCATTAGCAGAATAGATCATTATTCATTATCCTAATAGACGAAGATGATTTTAAATATATACAATATACAAGCGGTTGAACAAAAAAAAAGTTGAAATTTTCACTGATTAAATATCTGTCTATGGCGTCTTGAAAGATAATTAGTCTTATGATAATATTACGTTGATTTCAACTTATATTCTAATTTAAAAGAAACATTCCTATCCAAAAACGTGATAGCTAACCTTTTACTATTCAGAAAATAAGAAAAGTTTTTATAATTAAAACAAATTTTGAAACATTTTTTGCTAGATATTCGATTAATTTTATAAAAAGAAATATCATCAAAAAAAGAAATTATATCTTTGTTCTTCGATTCTGATAGCTTTCACAGCAGTTAAAGATTTAAAAACGATGCTTCATCTTTACAAAGTAACTTACTACTTATTTTAACTACTTCTAACTACTTAGAAAAGCTTAAATAAAACGGCACCTATCGAATCGTAGAGGGATGAAAGGCGATTAATATCTTCCCTGGCCAGTCTAACTCTTATAAAGATAACCCCTGCCCACATGCTACACCCTCTCTCACCCCCAAAAGACACTCCAAGACTAGAAAGTCTCTCTCGATGACTGTATTGGTTCAAGCTTTAGGACGTGACCAGAAGTCAGAATGGGAGGATTGGATCAACCTCACTCATTCTTCAGAATCCTCCGTGACCGGACGAGCTGTTACCTACGCACGTTGCCGGTGTAAAAAACAAAAGCTCTCTGAGTGTGCCAGAGGAAAAAGAAAGGAGTAGTGTGAATGGCTTATGTCCAAGAGGCCAATCACTATGCAGGTCCATGAAGCTTACTACTCCCAGATTGGAAGAATCAGAGCTGGTCACAATATTTACTTTGACACAATTTCGGATTTTCTGCCGCTGCTAACTCTTTCGCAGAAACGGTGCTTTCCGATCATTTCCTCAGATCATCGCTGGACAAAAAAAAAGTTGGAGAGACGCCTGCTGGAAAAATATTTCGGAATGGTTATTAAGAAATGCATGGAAAGAAAAGAAGGATGACATAGGCGATTGTAGTGGCGCACTTTGTTCCGTTCAAATGAATGTGGCCTAAAGGAAGAAAATTAAATATATTTAATACAGGGTAGTCATAAATTTCACTTGCCATATTTAATCCTTTAGATTGTGCAAACCATGTGTAGTTAGCAAAATGTATGTAAAAAAAAAGCAAAATAGCAAGTATATATAAAAAAATGTCTTAAAAGTACAATATATTTTCATTGCTTTAATTTGCTTTGATAGTTTTTACAACAATTAAGGACAAAAAGTATAATTCCACATTACAAAATATTTTTTTATATATATATTCTTCTAACTACTTAGAAAAATTTAAACAAAGACTTGACCCTGACTGCTTTTTTTTCTGTTAACCAGGAGCATGCTTTTCTATTTAGCAAGGAAATGATATTTTTTTGGAATTTGTTGAAATTCCAATAAAATAGTTTAATAGTACCGGGCTTGAATTTTATTTATCATTTGAATATACAAAACACGTATTAAATTTATTATATATTTTCTTAAAAGTTCTGCCCTTTTTGAAGCATTATTCTTTTCAGAACCTCTGGGTTAAAAAATGTCATGTTATTGGTTCATTATTAATTTTTTTTTCTAAGGCTCTGTCTTTCTAATTCTTAATTTTTTTCTAGGCCTCAGTCTATCTAGATAGGGAGACAGTGAAACCATGCTTATTAAATTTTATCAAAATTTATTCAGCCTTTCAAGATAAGCATCACTAATTGCATAGAGATAACAATAATCCTGAGAATTCCGTTGGTGAAGATTTAACTGTATCATATTTTTCACGGATTGCAACTTACAAATTAAATTTCAAGTCATTAGGTTTATTTATTATTAGCATTTAAGCGACTCATCTTCATCTTACCCATAAAAGAGCAAATTAAGATTTATATGCGTCAATAATGTTTGGGAAAGCAGAAACATGTCTATCCCCAACCAAGCCCCCCAAAAAAGGCTTTCATCTATATAGCCCTTGTTGTTCGGAAAGAATGCCGAAATAACTTAGTTAAAGAGATTAGTGCGCGCGTGTATGTGTATGTGTGTATGTCTGTGTGTGTGTGCGCGCGTGTGGGCGTATGTGTGTGTGTGCGCGCGTGTGTGTGTATGTGTGTATGTCTGTCTGTGTGTGTGTGTGTGTGTGTGTGTGTGTGTGTGTGTGTGTGTGTGTGTGTGTGTGTGTGTGTGTGTGTGTGTGTGTGTGTGTGTGTGTACGTTCAAAAACTAGAAGATATTAACCTAGATTCATAATGAATTCAATATTAATTATTAACATTACAATTGTATATCTCCTTGAAATTTTCAACCCTTTAAATCCGAGGGAAGAGATCTAATATATATAATGGATTGTATTTATTGCATGACAACAGAATGCGCCCGATTATTGAAACAGCTGTGCAAGGAAATTCGAGGATTTCCGTTTCTTCTTTATGAAAAAGAAATATTTTTAAAAAATGTAGAATACTAATGAATTTTTGAGGTAATCTTTAAATAACCAGCGAGAGTAGTGTCACCGAAATTTTCTCTGGGAATTTATGGTTTGTAGTAATCGAATTCACTTGCACTCAGAAAGTCAGACATACAAATTTCCTCTAAATGGATTTAGTACAAAATTCGACAAAAATCTACAAATTTGGCTTGAAGTATGTGTACCGAATTACATATACTGGAAGCGTTTTTGAGTTGCCGAGTTCGCAGAAAGACAAACATACTGACATAATGCAAATAAATATGTTTTTCAAACTCATGGAACATTGAAACTAGGAGTTTCGTTAAAATCTGGATTTCTAATTTTCTGATAATTACTTATACAAATCTTTGTATATGAGAAGATAAAAACTGTAGATAAATTTAAAAGGCAGCATCAGTCATCATTGCTATGCATCAATATTCTTCCAAGCTGTTCAAAAGTTAATTTTTATCAATTAAAAAGTTGACATTAAGTTAACCAATTAATTAAGAAAACAATTTACATTAACGTATACTATTTTACATGTTAAATGTGCTTTTTAGGCGATACGTTTTTATACTGAACTTTTCTAGCAAATTAAATTGGCTACTCAATTCTTATCTTTTATTGACAGGCTATTTTCTCTCTAATGTGTATTCATTGCTTAATTCGATATATATATATGTGTGTGTGTGTGTGTGTAATGATATTTTAATTCTAATTTCAATTTAATTAATTTCCAAGACGTTATATTAATTTTGTCCATCGTAACTTCATTCAAAAAATATTCTCTTATTTCGCGATCCAATTCCACTTTCGGTTTATTTAATTCCTTTGTAAAAATAATGCGCCATCAGTACTACGTATCAAATGAAAGTGATATCTTCGCTGCCCTTGAAAAGGTGTCAAAGGTCAACATATATATTGAATTGGCGCGTGGCCGGAAATCCTATGTTATATAAGGGTAGTAATCATTTGTTTCGGCACTTTTCGCCCTTTTTAGCCTTTTTTCTTACTTCTGCTTTTGTGCCGCGCTGCGTCTGTTTATAAATGAATTGCTTTCACGAAATGGATATTAAAATTAATTTAAAAATATAACATGTCTCTTTAACGTCTTCGAACCTGCATTCAGCTGCAACCAAGATAATGTTACATATTATTTAAATATGTTACATATTATTTAGTCGGCAGGATTCAAAATAACATTACATATATATGTTATAAAAACTTATTACATATATTACCAAGCATTCATTCTCTATTTTATATAATCGTGGTTCCTACTTTCTCGTAAGCAAAAAGAAATATTGTATCGCCAAAAAAATCTCGAGATGTCGCCAAATTCCTACGTTTCCTCCCTAATTGCGAAAAATGCATTGAAATATGCCTGTCTGTGCGATAACTCAAAAACGCTTTGAGCTAGAAGGATGAAATTAGATCTGTAAATCTGTCAGTCTGACTGTCGAAATATAACTTTATACAGTAACAGTAACACTAGAAAAGCTGAGCAGATAAAATTTGGCTCGGAGATTTAACATCAAATATGTAGTTATATTAAATTTGGAGCCAAATCTTTCAATGAAATGGAGCCAAATCTTTGGCCATCTGTCGATCTGGATTTCCACAAGCATAAAAACTTATTATTTCAAAAGTGCAGTAGCTTAAGTATAAGAAATTTGGTATATGACTACAATTAGTGACAATTATAGTATGGCGTCAAATTCCCGTTTTAGTCGGTTGGTAAAAATATGTCCAAAATAGGTATTCATTTTTCCGATACTTGTGTATCAGTCGTATCCTAGCAATTAATCGTCAAAATTCGCACATTAATAGGCTCTTCCGTAACGGTTGTATGCAATTGATATGCAGTTTATAATACAGATACATTTATTAAATAGTATACGAGAAAGTTTCAAGGAGACCACTGCCGCTGGTCTTTCAAGTAACTTTCGATATTAAGCAATTCAATTTACTTTTATAAATATATTAACTCAAAACGTATATGATAAAAAGATTAAACTTTATTATTTCTAGTTGTCTTTAGCGACGTACTGTGCGTACGTGTCATGACTTTAAACACCGTACCTTTACAAACGCCTAAAAACTAAGCTGTGTCGGTCACAGTTCCTCCAGCTAGTCTGGCTCCAATAATTCGGCATCTTTGAAAGTTTGTGCACCTCTCATTTTAAGACTTTGACAAAACTCCTAATCAACTTTGTTAAATTTACCTCACACTACCATAATATATACTTTTTATATCAAATAACTGGTAGATAGGATTATATTTTAATACTCACGAAGTGCATTCTTAAATATCACTTTTAATCACAAGTGATTCCGTTATTTTGATAACCACCTTTCTATTATTTTGGTAATTGTTTAGCAATGCACCGTACTTGTCTTCTTATTCATTGCTTGAAATGTGCAAATTGATCTAAAAATAAAATGAAGTGGCGCATTTTAGTTGTATTATGCGAACATGCGCAACTTGAATAAAAATAGTAATACATTGGTATAAAGAATCCTAAAGGCCGCTATTAAGTGATTCTTCAAAATTTTGATAAATGAAATAAGAGAGTAAAACTTTCTTATTTCATTTATCTTTTGACAAAATCGTAAGAAAGTAAAACTTTCTTACGATTTTGTCAAAAAAAATATGAAAAAGTGAAAGTAATCTTCATTCCTTATCTTTCGATAATGAAAGAAAATCACGTGATTTAATGCTTGTAGATAAAATGAAAATTTAAATTTCGTTTCAACAAAAAAAAATACTATTGTTGTAAAGCACGCTTAAATTTATTTTTGTAAATTGTTAAATATAAAAAATAAACGCATCAGAATTAAATTGATATCTATGAAAATATAACCTCGATTTTTTTTAGATTGTATAAAAATTACTTTTTACAATAACGTCTTAATAAATAAAAAATACCAAATATTTGTTAAATTTTTAGGTAATTGTTAATTAAAATTTGAAGAAATTCACCATGAGGTGCATATTTTCCTTTTCAATGGCATGTTTTCTTTACATTTTTTGAATCTAGGTTCAGAATCTGTCTGTAGAACAATAGTAGACAGACATATTAATTTGCATTATTATTATAGATTTTCTAATGAAGAGTACATATAAAATATCTCATGCTGCTTCCATTTTTAATCTACTTGTAGAACATTAGCATACGGACATATTGACTTTCCTTATCGATTCTCTAATGCAGAGTATGCATAAAATATCTCATGCTACTTTCATTTTTTAATCGACCTTTAAAACATTAGCAGACAGAGGTACTGACTTACATTATCATTATATTCTTTAATGAAGAGTATATACGTATAAAATACCCCATGCTACTTCCATTTTTTAATCAACCTGTAGAACATTAGCAGATAGACATATTGAATTCATTATCATTAGAGATTTTCTAAGGTAGAGTTCTCATAAAATATCTCATGCTACTTTCATTTTTTTAATATCTGAATTTGGCAAAATACATCAAGAGTGATTTTTTTATGTTGCAAAAGAGCTTGTTTATTCTTTATGTAAAATCTAACTTCAAGAAGTGAATTAAGCGAATTTATTAAGAAGCGATAAAATGATTTCCAATATATATATAACCAAAACTATTAATTTATCAAATAACTCATTGAATATTTCAACGGAGTTTAATAACAAACCACATTTCATACAGAAAAATTTGTAATATACTGAAAAAATCTTGAATGTAAGATTAAAAAAAATTAATCTTGGCTATATATTAAATCTATATATCATCATACAACCATATTATTCACAGAATAATCTATCTGATTTAAATAGACTCCACTTAATAATTGACGAACACAACTGTCTTTATAAATCACATGTATGAAAAAAAAATCTTTTTAATGTATAGGATATGTAATCGGTTTTCTTCTTCTTCTTCTATTTCTTCTTTATATATATGGATACATTTTAAACTCTACTTGCAAAACTTAGAACTTCAAAGTAAGAAAGCAAATAACGAGATTTTGAATTTTTAATACTGATTATTTTTATGTAAGAAATTCTTTCAGAATATACATATTTTTAGCTATGTTTTTCTTAAAATGGATAAACTTTAATTTATGATATAAAAATTTCTTAATAATATTCGTTTTTCAAATTGTAAGCGCTTTTATAAAAAAAAATGAATTTTCCTATGAGGATAGAATATTTCTTTTATTTATTAATAGAATGCAAAATATTTCATCATTTGAAAAATAAAATAAACATTTTCAAACATTTTAGAACATACATATTTAAAAAAACTGTTTTGAAACAGAATATTTTTTCAAATAAAATGGCAACAAATAAATTTTAAGATAGTTTCTGATACGAATTAAGAAAGTTGTCCGTCTTAGAATTCCGCTTTTTGAGAATGTTTTAATAGGAAAAAAAACATAAACGAAATATTTTAAAATTCCCAACTTTCTTCTTTCCAAATAGAAGAAAATATACTTTCGTTTCGGAAAAAATCAAATATATTCAACAGGCAAAAATGTTTTTCAACAAACGTATTGGAAAGTATTCAAAAACAAATCAACCTTTGAAATAGTTTCTTTTGAAATCATTCGGATATGAATTCTCGCGATGATGATTCGAAACTGGATACGATAAAACGAAATGCGATATGATATTTAAAAGAAATATGTTTTCAATTATGTTTCGTTTTTATGCATTTGGAATGGGGAATTTATTTTCTTAAGCTTAAAATGCTACAAAAACTGCTGATTTTATTCACTTGGGTAATTTCCCCAAGATGATATTAATTAGTACTTCGAAAAATGAATAGAAACTTTTCATTGGAGGCGAAATTTATTCTTAGAATATCGGCTGCAGTTTTTGATTGTATGCTTATTTCAGAAAAATCACTGAAATATAATTTAATTTGGAGTTCTTGTACGTGGCAATTTTATTTATTTGGCAATTAAAAAAATATTTTGCTTAACAAAATCTAACATTTCTTTTTAGTTCCAAAATCAAATATTTTGTTATTTTTATGAATTTCACACGTCTGAGTTAAATTTCTTAAAAAGAAAGCTGAATTCCCTTTGAATTAATTAGTGGGTTCATTATAACGAAATATAGAAATTTTTTTCATAAACGTAAGCCGAAATAGACTTTTCACTAATTATTTACGAATTCTAAGGCATATATTTCTGGAGAGAAAAAAATTAGTATTTTCTTCACTATATTTTCTCGACAAATTTTAATAACATTTGTATCAAAGTATGCAATCAGAAAAGTAACAAGGAGATGATGTCGCTACGTTTGATTTTTTTTTTTTTTTGTATAGATTTTAACTGATTCGGCTTTTAAAAAAATTTATGAAGTGTTGCACATTTAATTCGACTAAATAATATTTTTTTATTTAACTCAGCCTTAAATTAAAGCAAAGAAAAGATATTTATTTGAATTTCTTGTTTGTAAGAATTAGTCGATGGTTCATTATTTTAGAATAATTATAAGTAAAAACTTTCAATGCACTTGAAAAATGTATAAAAGTTTTTTTTAACTGCACAAAAATTTACAGGTTTCATAAATGCTGAAAATCTTTTCCCTGGTATCTAATATTTTGTTCGTATTGTGTGCGTTGTTTTATTTTCAAAAAAAATATATATATAAACAAAATTTTTCTTTAACTAGGCGCAGATACTTTTGAATGTGAATTTCTTACAAAGCATGTTTTAAAGGAATTATAAATATTTTTTTCTTTTCCTTAGTTTCGCACTTATTTATATTTATCAAATGATAGAATTCTTTGATTTAGTCTATCTGCTTTGACATTTGCTTTGAAGCTCCTCATTATACTGAAAGCTTTTACCTCTGAGTCGGTTTTTAAATTCAGGAAAGAGGTGCAAATCACTCGACTCTAAGCTGCGTACAGTCTGTGTACCCGACTATCTGACCTAATGCGGTGGAAGGGAGGCCGGATAGGCCGGAGTTGCATGAACTAATTTTTTGTCCTCCAATACCAGAAGATAAAGTTTTCATACCAAAACTCACTGTTATAATACATATTTTTACACTCCTTATTGAGTACCAAACCCTCCATTTATCTCAAGCCACGCAGAATGTGAAAGCGATCGCGACCCGGTGATTCATAGAAGCAGCTGTTGGTAACGTGTTGGGTTAAAATAGGAGACTATGTATATGCAGTTTATATATATTTATATACTACATTGTAGATTTCAAGAATTTATTTGAGAAAAATTAAATTAAAAGATATAAACTATTCACATTTTACCACAAATTCTGTAATTCCTCACTGTAGTACATTTAAAAAAGCATTAAGCAAACCAAAAGAACAATTAACGAATACTATATGTATTCTGCAATTAATCAGGAACAGCGGCAAAAACTGAGGTCCGTTACACACTGACAAAACAATGAAAAACGAGCAGAACGCTGTTCTTTTCCCGTCACAACTTGTATTTTGCACACGATGCGTAGAAGGGCCATAGCGGAGGCCCACTTCCAATGCTTTGGCAATGCAACGACATGCCTTCCACATTTAACTACGATAAAAGAAAATTCAGCCGCATAGTCAGAAGGCCGGATAGTCGTGAACCGGATACTCGGAAGTGTACTATACTCATTGAAGGACAACTAAGGCATAAATCTATTGCAACTAAAAACTTATTATACCGTTCAAAAGAAACGAAGGACCCTTGAAACCCAAGCAATGAGGTGGTCTACCAGTATGTAAAAATTTCGAATTTGGAGGAATGTTTAAAAACCACTGCTCTATATTTTTTCCTTAAAAGGGAATTCAACCAATAAGGAGCGTTAAGGCATCTCACGATGACCCGCGTCAACATTATTCGAAGAGCGGATCAAGAACCTGACATCCTGTCTGAATGTTCATAACGAATACGTCAAAAATAATCATGTTTGTGGTTAACTTTAAAAAATAAATTCATTTTGTTCTTTGGTCTTGATGTGATACCAGAACTTGAAAAAATGCCACTCTTGTAAACATATATATATGTTTATATATATATATATATATATATATATATATATATATATATATATATATATATATATATATATATATATATATATATATATATATATATATATATGTTTATATATATATGTTTATATATATATATATATATATATATATATATATATATATATATATAAAAGTTTCAAATATCGGAAAAACTATATTTTAATTTCTATAATATATACCTATATAATCTCTCTCTCTCTCTTTCTCTTTCTCTCTCTCTCTCTTTCTCTTTCTCTCTCTCTCTCTCTCTCTCTCTCTCTTTCTTTCTCTTTCTCTCTCTCTCTCTTTCTCTTTCTCTCTCTCTCTCTCTCTCTCTCTTTCTTTCTCTCTCTCTCTCTCTCTCTCTCTTTGTGTGTATGTGTTTGTGTGTGTGTGTGTGCACGCGCGTGTGTGTTGTAAATTGTTCAAAATATCAACTGATATGAATGATTTTTATCGTTAGAAATCGTCTGTATCTGTTGATATTCCCAGTTGATGAGAAAAAAAATACAATCTGAAATGTAAACAATATATATCATTACATTATTTTTAAATTTATATTTCAACCATAAACTATCCAATAGTTTAAGTCTTGAGTAATTTATAATTTATTTTGGAAAATGATAAAAAATTAAGTTTCAAATATCAGTAGAAAACATGATAACATTGCAATGAAAGAGAAACTTTTTTCTTTTACCCAAAAATTCAATAATTAAGAAAAATTAGATGAAATAAAAATTGTGAATCAGAAGCTTTTAATGTGAGTTTTCATTTTTATAAATTATTTCTCTTAAAAAATGTTTAAAGGGGCTGAATTTTTGTTAACGAAATGTTGTAGAAACTCCCTGACCCTCTTACTTTTACAACAATAATCTATTAAATCATATTATCCTTTTCGATTATAGAAAAAAGGATTCATTCGAATAAACGGAAAATTTTAAAACTGAGTGCAACAATAAAAAATTAGCTTCAGAAAAATCCAGGTCCTGATTATCTTTGAGTAAAAAACACATTTTCGCCTTTTTACATTTTTCTAAATTGTCATACATGATTATTATCTCACACAATAGAATTAAATGTCACTACTTCAGTCAATAAATCTTAGCATGTCGAATTTAAAGATTTTGCGAATATTATAAAAATAATATTACATGGCAGCTGTTCAATATGCAGTTCTCTGATTTAGGATTTTAAAATATATTTTCTGAATATTTTTATGTTATTTCTAATATCTAAATTAAAAAAAAAAAAAAATTATATGCAATAAGTTAAATTGCAAGGCTTTTGGGGATTTATAGAAAATATCAGACAGTCATCATATAAATAAAGGGATCAAATTTTAATTTATACTCGTATATGAAGCATAGAGAGTATATAATCGTCAAATTTAGAACTCGAGATTTTGAGGATTTTTTTTACTTCCTTTCAGACCTCCTTGAGTCGAAAAAGCACATTTTTGGCATTATATCTGCCTGTCAAACTTTGAGCTATTTGGATGAAATTTGGTGTATGTACTTCCGACCACATTTATAGATTTTAATCAAAAATGCGAACGAAACCTCTTTCATCCGTCTGTTTTGTTAATCCGAGGGTATGGGAACTCTATAACTACAAAAAGTAAAGAGATGGACAGAAAAAAAATTGGTTTCATATAATATTTGATACACAAATAAAGTATATAATTTTATCAAATTTTGAACCAAATCTGATTTAAAAAATTGACCGTCTATCTGTGCTGCCATATGCAATAAATGATAAACGCAAAAATTTAAATGAATGAAATGCAGTGTGTGATCTTGTGACTACAACATTAGCACCATCTCAAATCTTGATTATAGGAAAATCACAAACTGGGTACTCGACCAACAGGAAGGCACACTAAAAAACTAGAATGACCGGACCGCCGCAACAGCAACACTAGCAGGAACTGTGGTTGAGTCTTAATGGCCATCACCGGCCACGGTACAACCCATCCTTTGGGAAGTACGTTCCGTCATCGATGGGGGAAGCCAGACCCCCACCTTTTCGTGAACCCACAAGGGTGGAAAGTACCAACCAGCATACCGGAAACTTCTAATCCTCAATTACAAGATGCCGCCCCCTCCCCGTGAAACTGATTAAAGGGAAAAGCATCCTAAATGCATATTCGTACGATAGATTCAATAAAAATACTAGATTCACAGATCTTTATTTCATAACTATAGTTCGCAAATGCTATGCAAGGCATGCGCGACCTTCCCCAAAATCCGCAATTCTTTTATGGAGAGTTGACAAAGTTTCGGGAATAGCATTCCTGTTTGTTTAACATATATAGGCATAAGTCTAATCTTAATAATTTACTTTTATTTAGTATTCTGCTTAAATTAGAACTGGGCTCTTAATAGATTTTACATAAATTCAACGTTTGAGTGGATCTTTGTTTAAATATAATGTCAATCAGAGAATGAATTTTGCAGAGGTTTCCATTTTATTCTACTTAATATGCTCTCATGAGAAGGGAAATCTATATTTGATGTGAATTCATGATTATATTCTAAAAGTCTCATGAAGCAATACTTTTTCCCTAATTAATTTATTAATTGGCCAGTCTTAATTACAGCATAATTACCTGGTATGTTCCCAATTACCCCAGAATGTATGGCGTAATTAGAAAGATTCATTTTGGTTTCTGATCACATTAACGAACTGATTTGAGAAGAATATATTTGTACCTATAAGAAGTACTGTTTATTGCGTCAGAATTTAATTTATCTTCCTTTCCAAGTGTCCCAAAATATTATTTTTTTCTCTCTTTTTTTTTTTTTTTTTTTTTTGTATAAAAATATTTTTTGATTCATGGAATATCGAACATAAATTATTTTAACTATTTAATATTTTAATTTGAAGTAATTTATAATCATTCTATCCCAATTTCGTCAGGAAAAATTGGGAAAGGAATCTATATGAAAAAGAAATGGCTGCGTATCGTGAGACACGAAAAACAGCTGTATAATTTTTTGAAAAAAACTTACTTTAAAATAAATGATGATAAGTAATTCAATTTAGTAAAAGAAAATAAAGCTCCCATTTCAAGTAGAATGTCCGGTCTTCAATCAATTTTTCTCTTATTTTTCACGTTAATAAAATAAATCTCAGCGACAGGATCTAGTAGTATAACTGTCATCAAATTCTCGGTAATTGTAAACTATCATTAAGAAATATAACAAATTTTGATTTAGCCAAATTGGCAAGCTTCAAAACTTCTCACATTTCATTGACCACCGTCAACTCTATAAATCTCTGAGAGGAGGGAATAATGGTCATTCCTTCTGCTTTTTCAACAAAATCATTGAAAATATACATATTTTTTGAAAATTCTGTCATGGATAATTCAAGATATTACTTCACTTCTTGATTCTTTTTGAAAAAAACTCAAAACTCATCATCTTCCAATTCTTTTTTCACCATCGCAGAGTTTTTAGCCTTCCTTGATAACAATTTTCTTGTTCTCTTCTACGCTTGACGTCAAACAACATCAAATAACTATCTTTCATTATTACAAAGTATTGTATTTGTATATCGGCTGGTATATTCTTTAAAATTATCCGCTTTTAATTTTGCATAAAATAATGAACATTATTGGTGGGACAAGTCACTAACACATTTCTAGACTTAATCACGTCTTACCATTTAAAAAAAATTATTTAAAAAAATACATAGGTTTTGAATACATGAAAAACCCATTCCTAGTTATTCCAATAAAATTGTTAGAAGTAATTGAGAATCCTATCTTTTTTCTCAGGTGAAGGATTAACAATGAAAACTAAATCTTTCTGGTAATCGTTTTGTCCCTCATATCCAGAAAAAGATTTGGTTTCAAATTTTTTATCACAGTTGTTCCTAACGAAGCAAACGCAGGAAAATTCCACAAAAAAAGCGGGAAAATATATATCGCCCTTCTTTACAGTATCTTAAAAAAGGTGCACGTTTCCCAGATTAATAAGATTTCACCTATACGTGCTGTAGTTATTGTAATCATTTATTCTTTTTTCCCAATTATCCTCATTGACCTTAAATATCTTATGTTAGAGATACTGGTATAAATAAGCTGCATTTTCTTATTCAAAATTTTAATTCTTTTTAATAGACTGAAAAATTTTAAGTGTTCTTTTATTATTGCAAATATATTTAATTAAAAACTTTAACAATAATATTTAATTTGCCTATATATATGAAGATTACATTCGTAATTATTGAAACAATTTATACCATCTGACAATAATGACGTACTGCAGTTCTTGTCGTCAATTATCTTTTGTCCCCAATTATTCTCACTAATCCTATAGATCTTAAGTTAGAAATATTGGCAGAAATAAGCTGAATTTTCTGTTCATTATTTGAAATCTTTTAAATATATTGAAAAATTTTAACAATCTTTCTTTTTTATTAAATTCATATTTAATTAAAAGTTTAACAAGCATATATTTTATCTACTTTTGGAAATAGCAATTACATTTGTAATTATTGAACCATTTATACCATCAGACAATAATTTTGAATCAGAATGGATAATTATTATAGAAATAAATTTTTATAGATCGAACATTTGTTTATGCATCACACTAAAAAGGTTCAAAAAATCAACGAACAGCTTAAGTAATAAAAATCTTGTTCTTTTTTTTTCATAATACCTGAATGATAAAGAAAAATTTAACGCAGTAAGATTTATGAATTAAAACACTCAAATTCACTTTTTCTTTTAAAAAATAAAACTGATTATTTTAAATATGCTCTCACATGATTTTTTAAAAGAATCAGATTTTATTAATGAATTGTTCTCAGAAAGTTTTACTAATCCTCGGTACTCTAAATTGTGCTACGCGAAATCTACTAAATTTCGTTTCCTTTTATCCCCATAGTATTCCTACAGATTGCGCGACACACAGCGACTCTGAATAACAAAGGATTTATTCTAATAAACGGAATATTTGAAAACTAATTACAGCAACAGAGAATAAGCTTCGAGTAAAAAAAATATTGAATATCGTAGTTGCTTTTAAGTAAATTCTTGGCCAACTCCCCATTTCCCAGACTACCGGGGTACTACTTCACATGGGATTATATTCCCCAAGTAGAATTAAATATTAATCCTACGATCAATAATTCTTATCGTGCAGGAAGTTGCTTAGATTTTAAGTTTTCCAAACGCTGAAGACATAATATTATTCAAGAAGAAAGCAATTTGAATGTAATTAATTTTTCAGTTCTTTGATTTAAGATTTCAAAATATGTTCACGGATTGTTTTTATTTTACTTCTTCCTTCTAAATAAATGGATCAAAATAAAAGTTTAGATTGCATGCCTTTCTAGAGTTTATAGAAAAGAACAGAAAGACGCCTTAAAAACGAAAGAATCACTTAAAATTTATTGAATATATTTGCTTTTTAATGTACTTACTTTTTCTATTTATATATTCCTTTAATTGATTTAATACATTCAAAGTAGAAACTGAATGCCTTTACTGGTAATTATTTTCCCCTCAGTAAACACACACACATGCACATACACACACACACGCACGCACACACACACACATATGTGTGTGTGTGTGTATGTGTGTGTGTGTGCGCGTGCGTGTGCGTGTGTGTGTGTGCGTGCGTGCGTGTGTGTGTAGCAGGGTGCATTGTCAAGACTTTCTTTTGTAATCAGGTAATTTATGTGATAAGGCTTCTGACATGATTATGGTCGCACGACATGGAATGATAGTTGGTGTAGACACATGCAACATTCTATTTAGTTAATCGCTAGAAAATTCTGAGATCCACAGTGTCAAGTGTGTGTAGAGAATTCCTAATTTTGGGAATAACCTACCATCACAGACAACGCAGTGACCGGCAGTATTACACATAACGACAGAGACCAGCGACGTGTGCCTTAGACAATTGCCGTTGTTAGCAGACAAGCAATACTATATAAAAGAACCTCAGAAATCAATGTGGGACCTATGACTGATGTGTGCATTAGGACAGTGGTTGAAATTTCGGAACTATAGTAGCAGACCGACTCGAGTACCTTTATTAACAGCACGAAATCGCTTGATACGCTTGGTTTTG
The DNA here is from genome assembly GCF_947563725.1 of Argiope bruennichi. Lineage (NCBI taxonomy): Eukaryota > Metazoa > Arthropoda > Arachnida > Araneae > Araneidae > Argiope > Argiope bruennichi. Next base: position 93,066,334 of record NC_079152.1, on the reverse strand, counting down.
GGCTCGTGACCTTATCGGTTGGATCTTAAATGGTTGGACTAGAAATCCATGGCTTGATCAGAAGCATCACGTTTTCAATTTGTAAGATTACATGGTAGGGCTCGAGAATGGCGTTAACTCCACGAATCAACGAACCGAAGATGTCAACAAGGCACTGTGCAAGCCAGTAGTAATCCATAATGGTATCGTCTGTTTTTACTAATGAACTGGGTCCTTTGATCTAATTGAACCGAGAATTGATTGCTAATTGTTATGTTCATCTATGTGGAAACTACTTTCAGAAATTCATGAGCTTCATATACCGTAGCAACAATAAATTTTTTATGGATGGCATTGCGCCATGTCACCGGATATAATTGTTCGCAATTGGTTTGAAAAACAATCTAGACATATCCAGCAAATGGTTTGGAAACCTAGATCATCTGATATGAATGTCGGCACTAAATCCTGCACGAACAATATTTTCGCAATTTAAGAAATCTATAAAGACAGCATGGTTCAATATTTCTGCAGGAGATTTCCAACGACTTGTTGAGACTATGCCACGTCGAGTTTGCTTCATCAGGCAAAAAGGAGTCCGACATTTTATTAAGTCGACAGTATGTGTGTGTGTGTGTTCAATATTGCTTAATGTAAAAAAATTTGTAATTTTTGTGCTAATATTAATGACAAATAGTTTTACAAACACGTTAAGCCGCAAATTATCCTAATGGAATAGTTAGACACGATCCAGATAATCGAGCTAATAATTCAAAATTATTTCTTAAAAATATCGAAATTTGCTTATAACATATTAATTCAATGACTACAAAAATAATATTTTTTTTTATTTTGTGTATGCATATTGTATTAAAATATTGCTATATTAACATATCAAATGAATGCGTTTGTAACACGTTTATATTTGGGAAGAAGTGGATATTTTTTTCTCAATTAGCTATCTGGCTAGCTAGCAATTTTCATTACAAAAGTTCAGATAATTAGAATTGTTCTGTATATCATAAACTTCTATTCTACTTTACATGCTACTATTATCTGAATCTAAATATAATCACCAAAACATCGAATGGAACGTTCTCTCTCTCAAAATCACTTCATGAAGCCAGTTAATCTTACACCATCTTTTTTCCATCACTATTATCAGCTCAACCTATCAGATTGAAGTTTTGGTAGGAAATATCCTCCGAATTCAATCAGTTCCGTTGTTGCAGTGTTTATCCTCGCCATCGATCGAGATTTATACCGAGAGCTGGCGATTAGACGAGTGCTGGCTCAGCATTCCGGAGCGGTGGCACTCGTCTCGTCTAGTCCCCGGGTCACGTTTCGTTGTCCTCCGATAAAAAGATCTGAGGACACAATAAATACTCAACGGTTCTTCTTCGCTCGGTTCAACCAGAGGTCACCAATCCGCCACTTCAACGTCTGTGGCAAATGTTTCTTTTCTTTTTTCTCCGGTCACTTTTTTTTTTTCGCTTTTATTTTTCTGGAGTTTTGGTATACATAGAGTGGGAAAAGAAAAATAAACCATCCGAAAAACAACGGAAATGATATTCAGATGTTGTGACTTATCTCGTTAATAGAAGATTGTATTGTTTTCTAACCGCCTTTGGGAACCAGTTGGTTTGCTGGTACTGACAGTTATTGAAAATTTCAATTAAATTTTTTGTGTAACTTAATTGTAATGATCTAAATGTACTAATTGCTATTCATACATAAAAAAATAACTATGCAAATAAGTTTTCTTTTAATATTAATTTTATTATTTGATTTTTTATGAGCTTTTACATGACTATTATTGAAAATTACGTTTTCTATTGTTTATCATTGATTTATTTAACAATTTCCTAGTTGACTTTAGCGATCAAATAATTTGCAGGGATTACTGGTAACTATGCAAATTAGTTTTCTTTTAATGTCCTTTTTATTTTTCGAATTTTATCTGTGAGTTTTTGCACGTCTGTTACCGGAAATTATTATATTCTATTGTTTATCGTTGATTTATTTAAAATTGTTTATTATTTTTTTATTTAACATTTTCCTAGTCGACTTTAACGACCAGATGATCTGCTAGGTTTACTGATAACTATACAAATTTGTTTTCTTTTAATATCCATTTTATTATTCGAATGTTATTTCCGAGATTTTGAAATATTGTTATCAAATATTATTATATTCTATTGTTTATTATCGATTTAACATTTTCTTATTCGGTTTTGGCAACCAGATAATTTTTTAACATTATCGGTAATTAAAAATTTCAATTAAATTATTTGTGCAATTTGGTCTTAAGGATTTTCTGAATAAAATATTTTTGATCTTCGAACTTTGACATATTACTCATATAAGCAAATTACTCATATTATTTTGGAAATCTTACAAAATTATGTTCTTTGCGCTGTGCATTCCTTAATTTTTTGGTTTATATCTTTATAATACCATTTAAATCACAGGAAAGAAAGGCAGTATTTAAAACTGGACTCACATTAAAAGAAATCTTAATATTTTTTTTAATTCTGACATTAAACCTTTATTGTAAGTGGAACAAGATTTCAGAAATATTATTAAAATTTTATCTTACCTAAAACCTACTACTGATCATGAAAAAATAAAGCGAATATTCCTATCTTGTTTGTCAATTTGCACATATTTGCTTTGGATGGTCGGGTTACTTTATCTTGGATATCATAATCATCAACTATAAAAAAAAAACCAGGATGAAATATTAATAAAACTATGGAAATTATTTAAACTTCATGTAAATACTGAAATATTTCTCGATTTTTAAAATATTTTATAATATATATATGTATATATATATAAATATTTATTGGTAAAAAAAAATTGGCGTCCATGAAGAGATGGTGTTTGTTTGTTTTTTTAATTTTATCATATAAAAATCATTTTTGTCCTGTACTATTTTAGGAAATTAGCATAGAAAATTTCCCAAATTTCGCTTAATTTTCAATTAATTAAAATCTAAAAAAAAAATTTAAAAAAAATCGATGTGCCCTTTTGAACTTACCAAAGTACATATGTGTTAAATTTGATACTTCTTTGCCAAGCGGTATAGTCCGTAGAGAGCCAGAACACAGGCATATAAACTCTTTTTTATTAGCAGTAGAGATAGAGAGGTATATTTATGAGGCCTTTTATGCGGAGATGCGAATATAGATGTGTGAGGTGACAAGAATTTCCATTTTAAAAACATCTAAAGAAAAGAATCGAATGTAATTTTGAGTCATAGATTTTTGGTCGAAGATAAAGAAAAAATTGCTGTGTTAGTCTATAAAATTCCATTCCATGGTTAGACCCTGAGTCCAAAAAAACTTTTACTTCGAATTCTTTATCTTGTTTATATCTTTGAGAACTTGATAACTCAATAATAGATGGAGCCAAGCGGATGGAATGTGGTAGAAGAATTGCATATAAAATTGTAGGTGCCTGTCAGATGTTTTATGACATAAAATTAAGGGGAAACTGTCTGTCTCCCTCTTCGTATGTGTTCAAGTTAGTTAGTTAGAGTAACGTCCCGTTTTAAGCAACACTAGGGCTATTTTGGGACTGACCTCGTAATTTTGAACAGCGGTCAGATGACGAAGACGACACCTGAGCTGGCACCCCCTCTCCACAGCACGCCACACCAACGGGAGGACGTTTGGCCTTGACGGATTTAACGTGCAACAGACCCCCTTACACGACGGTTCTTCGATGGAATCGGGTCACGAACCTGAAACCCTACGGCTGACGAGCCGAGACCTTACCACCAGGCCACCGCGGCCCATCATTGACGTTCAAGAACGTTTGATCAAATACTGAATGAGCTATATGAATAAACTGCGACATATTTCAAAATTTACTATGACTTTTATTACTTTATGACAAATTATTAATTTATGATTTACTTACTTTAAGAAAAAAATATTATGACTTTTATTTCAAAATTAAAATCTCTCTCATTAAAATCTAGTGTTCTTATTGTTTTGTTTTTTTTTCATTTTGAGTCCAAAATCTAAACTTGTAGCAAATTTTGGGCCTAATAGTTTAACATGAAAATATTATTCTAAAATCCACAATAGATTCTTTTCAAAGCACATTGAAATCCACAATAGATTCTTTTCAAAGCACATTGAAATCCACAATAGATTCTTTTTAAAGCACATTGAAGACTAAACTCAACAGGCGCAATATTCTAAAAGAATTTCAAAATCTCAAATGGGAATATTTTCAAGTTTTTCATTTTGACATGATAATATTTATAGACATCATAATAACTGTAAATTGCCAAAAAAAGTGCCACGTTCGTTTTTCAACTGCCACTCAAAATTAGGAAGTCCTTCTGAGAATATCCCTAGTGTTGCTTCAAAAGTAGAAGTTCAATGTAGAATTTTTCCGATTAATATCTATTTTTAACGTTATTTAAATCATTTAAATCTTTTTTTCACTTTTTTTCACTCATCTCTAAACGCTTAAAAATTAAATATCGGATCATGATGAGAGTGAATATTCTGTTTATTAAATTATTTTCCATGTTTGTCATTAATTAGGGTTTTATTGATTTATCTTATTATTTGTAATACTGTGGGATTATAAAAAAGGGTGGTTATTTCAAAAATAAAGCTCAAATTTTCCATCAACCCAAAAATAATTTTTGATATAAACCAAACAGTTCTTTAATTGCACCCGTAGATAATTAAGATTCCTTTTCATTTAAAAATGTTACATTTTAAGCATTTCTCAAAAAACGTTTTTATTCTAAACAAGCACCGTTTCAAATATCACGTTTGTGGTAAAATTTCGGTTGCTACGTGTAATTAGGCTGAATATTGATAAAAACTACGGATAGATTACGCTTATTAATTAATTAATCTATTTTTATCCAATAATATAAAGATTTTATTGTATTTAAGAAAATATGGTAGTACGATTTTTAAGTTTAGCTACTAAAAATTTCATAAATAAAACTCGCGAAAACTCATTTGGGTGTAGATTTTTTTTAATTTCATTGTAATCATTAGCCAGAGCTTTAAAAAATTTTAATTATGCTTCTAATTTACTACTATTAAATTCTTTATTTAAGAATGCTAATGCAAATTCGTTTAAAAGTATTTATTTTAATATTTTTAAAACGCTTCTTTCGCTAAATGTATTAAAAAAATAATTATTACATTTTAAAATTAAATAGTTATAAAAATGAGGAATTCATATTTTTATTACCTATCTTGATAATCTAATAACGCATTTCTTATTTTATACAATTAAGATTCATAAAAACGGCCGTTTAATTAAAACAAAAAAATTCATGGTCATCTGATGCGTAATAAATAATATATTAATAATAAATATATAAAGTGCAGCATTATGTTAGATGAATGATTGCTCAATAGTATTTTGACAAACAAAATAAGTTCAAATATTTTCCGCGGAATGAATTCTGAACGTCTTTAAAAAATATGGAATGGTCTCTTCATATTCTCTTCATCATCAAATAAATTAGCTCTTATTAACCCCTTAATAATCAAATAATTCAAATTAGCTCAAATTATTCTTTCCATAATCAAATAAATTCATTTGTCTTCTATTAAGTGTTTAATTCAATTATTCTATTATCAAGACAGTTTGGATATTCTTCAAAAATTGTTCTTGAAACGAATTGGGAGAGAGGTGTGTAACTGAAACTTTGCTTTGTACAAATGATGAACCTTTTCATTGCAATGATTACTAACGATTTTGAACCATGATGAAATGACGCCAAAATAAGAAATTTATAAATGCTATTTCATTATTGTAACTAATGCTTTGCGCCGTATAAATGATTAAAATTTACATTGCCTTGATTATCAATGATTTTAGTCTGTGATGAAGTGACGTACAAATGTGTACAAGGTATAAAAGAAAAATATATAGGTGGCATTATAAATATTTTTATTTACTATTTTTAATATTATCAACATTGATTCTTCTGTTTCTTAACATTTTGAATAAAATTTTCTTTGTAATTAATTTTGCATATTACCAAATAAGTACCATTTTTAATAAATTCACGTGTTTTTAGTTTGTTAAAGCAAAGAAAAATGCATTTTTATTTATGAGCAGTAAAACTTTAACTACCAGCCGGTATATTGGTTATATTTAATTTCAGTCAAATTGTTTAGATATAAACAACGTCAGATATGTACCACGTCATGTGACGGGCAACAAAGTTTATCTCCTGTGTCCAAAATGCAATGCGACTCAAGCTCATGGCATCATAGAACTATAGAAAACATATAAGTTCATCTAACCAGTCATCATACCAGTTCATCTAAGCTCTAACTTTCGACGATTGCAATTTCACCTTTTTATTCGTTTTGTAAATTACAAAGATATTAAACAGAATTCCTCCTTCCAGAATTTTTTTTAGCTTTCAGCAATGTAAGAAAATCACGCAATTATATTTAGTTGATGAAATAAAGAAAACCGTTTCAATCTTGGACAACAATGTACTCTATTGTTAGAAATCAGTCAAAAAAGATTTTTTTTTAAAAATTTGTCATAATTCAGAAAAAAAAATTAGCATAAATAATAAATTACTAGGATAAAGAAAAATAGTGCTTTTGAATTTTAAGACAGTTTAAAAATCATTTTTGTGCTGTAATAATTTCAGAAAAAAGTTAACAATTCGACAAATTTTTAATTAATTAAAATTAAAAAAAATCGTTCCAAAGTGGACATTTCCACCCTTTAAAATGTGTACATGTCAAATTCGGAAGGTCTAGTTCAAGTGGTAAGCCCTATAGAATACCAATACACACACACACATTCATCTTTAATATTAGAAGAGATAATATTTATTTTTCAATGTTTAAGACTTCACTCTTTATTAAATTATCTATTTATGAACTTCTAAAGACTTTCATTTCATCATGTTCTGACTGTCTGATATCGTTTTTATCGAATCAGTCGACTCGAACGCTGAATACAGAATACTTATAAAAGTGATGGCAATAAAACCGCTCTGAAAATATAAGATGATTCGACGGAATTAGGTAAGACTCATGCGATGAGCTGGTCATTCTTAATTTCTAAATACTGTCTATTTTCAAATAGAGAAACTCTCCAAGTTCTAGCACAAATGCCAAAAGGTGTTAATTTGACCAAAATAGGTTCAAATGAACGGAGTCAGAAGAGTTTTTTACATTTACTTAGCTATAAAATAAACCCCAATTAGTTCTTGAAACAACCTCGGATGAACTAATCTCGAATAACAGTATAATATTTCGATCCATATTGAGAAACGAAGGAAAAATGAAAAAAGCATAAAACATGAGAAAGATCAAAACCGGATAAAAACATCCAGAAATGATAATAAGGTAAAATGATATGGAGTAAATAACCAGAGAAAGTGGTTTCCTCAAAACTTTCCCGCATACTCTTTAATGAAATTGTGGTGGACCTTATCAGTCAGATAACATCGACAAGACATGAGTATTACTTCTATCTTGTGGTCTTGTTACTCAGATGCGAACCACAAGGTCCCAGGTTCTATCCTCGCTAATACCAATCCGCTACAAGATTGTCATGCCAGAAAACGTCCTACGTGGTATTGACGTGCAATAGTTACGAAATATTGACTTTTGCGTGAATTTAGCATTTTTATTGAATATATTGTGGCGAGTTATTTGGCAATCAATCCCTAGCATGCAGTATCCAAAAATTGAACTTGTGTTTTTGATACGTTTTATTCAATCGATTGAATTAATGATTTGATACAAAACTGCACTTGTAGTCACAAAATCCTATACTAAATTCGATATATTTAAGTAATTTCATTTTTGAAATTGCTTTTGAAAGTACAGACCTAAAGACTGACAAACCTATGTTGGATTTGGCTCACAATCTAACAGGTGTCTGCAATACAGATATTAAATCTGTGTAGCCAATTTTATCTAACTCTCTACGTTTCGTAATTATCGTGTAAACTTATCTTCTAACAGCCCGACAGTCGGGATTCTTCTAAACAGATTTTACTCAAAATTTGACAGAAATCTGTAAATTTAGATTTAAGACTATATATCAAATTTCATCCATGTAGTTGAAAGTATTTATAAGTTACCTTTGTCACAGACCGACAGACTGACATTTTCTAAAAATGTGTTTATCGAACTGAGAACCGCTGTGTTTATCGAACAAAACGCCGAGATTCGACAAAGTCCCAAGTTCAAATTTCTTGACACTTTACTCTACTTTCTCTATACTTTGTATACGAGAAAGTAATAACAATATAAATAAGATAAAAATTTAATAAAAAGTAAATTAGTCCAAACTTATAATCTCAGATTCTTGAAAGAAAGAGTGAGTTGCACATCTTGCAAGAATAAAAAGACATGGAGTCATGGAGAAGGCGCATTACAATATATATTACATCTGTCATACAACTGTATCGTTATGCCATTTGACTTCATTCAAAGAGATTGAGGCTCTTAATAATAAAATTATAGTGCAGATATGCACAAATCTATGATGTTTATGAAGCGTTTAAGAATATGATGATGTAAAAATTAGAAAAGTAAGGAATTACTTACGAAAAATATCATATAAGTCAGTTACATTAAATTACGAATCAAAGATAGATAAAGTTACACCCAAATCTAAGAGCCCTTGCTTTACCTATGAATTATATTATGCTCGTTTCGTTTATTAATATCAGCTAATCAGGTGTTGCAAAAGTTCTTAGAAATATATCTAATACATGAAACATTCCTTCTTTATAAATAAAATATTTTTCCCTGCAAAAGCTTTAGCGTCTATACATTCTTCAAAATTTAACTGTTTATTTCAGTCCGTATATAAGGGATATTCCACTGGTAGAAGATCCAAACGAAGATCCAAAAGAAGATTAAACCTGATAGAAGATCGAAATACTTTTTATTGTTTATCGAATATGAAATTTCGGTATTAAATCAATAAAAAATAAAAGTGTCTACAAAGAAAAAAAATAAAATATGAGTGTTTATAAATATCATTTCTCCGATTAAAATGTACCAAACCGAAATATCTATCTTATCAAATCGAAATGTTGACAAGATCGGTACAATCACAATATGTTAAATTCCATTCGTCCAACATGTTGCTGTTTTCTGATTAAATTGTTTATAAAGACATGGGCAGACACAATATCATAATATTAACATTTTTAGACTGAGTGAAATCTTAAGTATTTGGAAATTTAATTTCTTGACGATTGCTATACTTTCACTTACTAGAAAGTATATACTAATATTCTCGTAGACGAGACACTTTATTTAAATTTAAATTTACAGCGAAATTAAATTTTTCAATTTAATTTTATGAATAATTTTATGAAGGACATTTTCCTAAATTATTTCTCTTACGATATTTTCGATATCATTTAGACGCACTTTATACAGGATTGTTAGGCTTTAAATTGTATTATAACTTAATTTTACAGATGAAATTTTATTCCTATTACTTTTTACTAGTTAACATGTATTCTTTGTCTCCGTAACATAACATTTCATTGGAATCTTTTGATAAGGAAAAGAAAATCTAATTAAGGAGGATTCTCTAACAAGATTTAATGTTTCTATATTCGTACGAAATAAATTACTTTAAACAGCATAACAGTTTGATATATTAAATTTCAAAAGAATGCGTTTTAGTTAAGTAATTGGAAAGAGAAGATTTAAATTGCATTTGTTTAAAATCTTCACTCCATATAATATTATTATTAAAATATTTTCTAAGTGCTTTTCGCTTTCTTGCATGAAAGATATATAATTATAAAACGATGCAATCAAAAAAATTTGTCCTCTAAATTAGTCAGACCCATCTTTGTTAGAAACAAAATCAATGTATGTCTGTCTATTAACAAGATAATTTAAAAGTGGAATAAGATAGATAAAGAAATTGGGCATTTTTCGGTCTTCATACCAAAATTGTAGATTTTGTACCAAATTCGCCACAGAAAATTTCTCTATCTGGATATGAGCGCACGAATACGTCTAAAATAACCAAAATTTGGCTCTCACGGATTTATCACTAAAATTATAAACCTTGATCAAATTCTGTACCGAGATCGCTGATGTATTATTGACTTTATGTTGATGTATGCAAGTGAATATAATAACTGAAGAACTCAAACATTAGATAGAGGAATTTTAGTATATTGTCATGAAAATGTAAAGAACAGCGCTGTTAGTTAAACAATAGAGTTATTAGAACGAAGCAACTCACAACAACATGAGATTAAGAACTTACCCATAACTGATATGGCACAGCTTTCATACATATATAGAATGTTCGAGAACAATCCAATTTGAATATTTCAGAAAGATCTAGAACCTTCCAGGTCTTAGATAAACAATAGATAACATTTTAAATAAAATAAAAAATTCCAGTCATTGGAGAAAACCCCATGGTTGAGATTCAAACCATGGGCCAACCAATCAGAAGTGAGTTGCTCTGCCGATTAAGCCACGGCGATTGCTAGCTGCGCTGGTTTGAGCGACAGTTTTATTTAAATCACAAAATTAATAGCATATTAACATAAAACACTTGTACTCTGTATAGACTTCATATAGCAGTAATTCAACTTTTTCTATTCAATTAACCATGTGTTTGGCGCAGCATATCCTACATTGGACCTTGCGCGAAAACTTCCGTATTATAAAATGTGCCCAAATGAAGAGGAAACTAAAATTATATGCAAAGAAATTTTAACAGCAATATTATAACTGAAATTCATATGGACCAGTACAACTATAAATAATCGCCACTTCTACAGCAATTTCAGGTGCTTTGTTCCGACAATTCTGCAGTATGGACACATTCAGAACCAAAATTGAGGCAATGCTGGACACAACGTGCGCCTGCTCAGAATTGGTAAGTCCTTGATGATCACGCATTTTCATAACACTGACACTGCCGCAATATGATGTATCGTGCTGTACATTGCTCTGCAATAAATATGAGAAACATTCTCGCTTTCTTCAGATTGGATAGCTGAACTTTGTGCTGCTTTCTGCAGATTTGATAACTGCGCCTTGTGCATTTTGTGCTTTGTGCTGCAGATTTTGATGCTCTTTGTGTTTTGCGCTGCAGATTTTGATACACTTTATGCTTACAGATTGAATAGTTCCACTTTGAATAATGTGATTGTTAGTGAATAATTTGATTGAATAGTTTGATTGTGAATAATTTGATTGAATAGTTTGATTGTGAATAATTTGATTGAATAGTTTGATTGTGAATAATTTGATTGAATAGTTTGATTGTGAATAATTTGATTGAATAGTTTGATTGTGAATAATTTGATTGAATAGTTTGATTGTGAATAATTTGATTGAATAGTTTGATTGTGAATAATTTGATTGAATAGTTTGATTGTGAATAATTTGATTGAATAGTTTGATTGTGGATAATTTAATTGAATAGTTTGATTGAATAATTACACTTTGCATAATGGCTTCCTTTAGCTTTTTTAATTACTGAAACAACTCTCCAAAAAGGTGAATGTTGGTGTGAAGCCTTTAATTACCTATAAACAATTAGGGATTGAATACAACATAATCTTACTGGGACTTAATGCAACACCATTACAGCAAAGATCTTCTTTTCATTTGGGCGTCATCGAAACAACAAATCTGTTTCTTATTTTATAATTCTATCAAAGATTAAACTGCCTCCGCTTACTTATGATATTACAGAAATAAATTAAGTCACTTCAGGATGAGTGAAATTTCTTATGAGGACTTTCGTAAAAAAACGCAGATCTAAATTGGAATTTATTCCGAGCAGTCCAAAATGGTACACTTTTCTCTTCATCACATTACAAATCTAAACATTAGAAAGTGAAGTGAAGAACTCTTTCATTGTGTCATGTGTTTTTCATATTATTATTTTAGACAATTCAAACCAGGTTTTAATGTTGAGATTCTTAAGTCTAGAGAGAAATAAATCAATATTTAATTAACGTTTTTCTCATTTATTTTAATTAGTACTGAAAAAGTTTCGGGTTTTCTTTCTCAACTCAAAATTATGGAACATGTTATTTTAAACTTGAAACTAGTTCCCTTCCACTTAATTTGCTTTCTGTTAATTTTCAATTTAATTTCATATTTTATTTACCCAGCAAAAGTTGAGATAAAACCGTGGCTTCAGGCCTTGAGTTGCATTTCATTTTTATAAAACTTAACAAAAAATAAATCGAGATTTTCGCTTCTAAAATCAACGAGATCTTTTTTCTATTAAACTTGGGAAATTTTAAAAATACTTGTAATACTTATAAAATATTAATTACTTAAATTTACTGCCTTTGAACATTTTTGAATTTTTAATACTTTATAATAATTAATATATTAAAAAAATTCTAATAATCTATTCAAAATATTAAAACGAATTCTGGTGTACCCATAAATGAACTTCTAAAATATATGCAGAGTGTTTATTCGATTCTTTAAGAAAAATTTTAAATATCGATTTATAAATTTCTAAGAAAGAGATATCTTTAAAAAAATAAAATAATCTGATAATTAATATCATTTGATCATCAGAAAATTTATTTTTAAAAAATTCAAAATTTTTCTGATTATTTAGAACCACCATTCATCCATGGCATCTTTAGTAGGTTTATCCAAAATCTGTTGTTTCTATTCAAAGGATGTTTTTAATCAAGTGCAAGAAAGGAAGACTAAGATTTGTCCTTCGGTTTTTTTTAAATGTTTGTACAAAGCTCCAATACAGCGAGTGTTGCTATTTTTTATTTGTTTACTTTACTTTAATTTCTGTTGCATGCTTTTTTATTCACTACTTTCTCAAATGTATATCTATTGGTTTATTTTCCCATCTTCACTGTTTGGGAACCTTTATGATGTTAAGTTTCGGTATCACAAAACTCTACTCCTTGCCCTTGCATCTGGAATCAGAATGGTTCTTTATTTAAATGCATACAGAGCGTCCTATTATATATTTATGCATTCAAAAACATTACATAATTGGCATGACAATTTATAATAAAAGAAAAAATTAAATTAAAAAATGCAAATATAAATATAAACACATAAGAACTGTTCCAAATAGTAATCCGCTAATACTCTTTTTTTAAAAAAACGGCAAACACATATAAACATTATAAAAAAATGAATAGATACGTAAAAGCTTTTCAAGATTCTCAAATATAAAACTGTACAAAATGTAATTTTTTTTTCCTTAATAAACAATTTTCAGATATATTTCCAAGAAAATGTGTGTGAGAGAGAGAAAAACTTTCTTCTTATTCTTGAAGACAAGCATCAGAAGATCATGCAAGCTCATACACTCTCCGATGGACTTATTTGATGAAGTAAAAGGAAACAGCATGTGGTTTTTATTGTCTGTGAGATGAAGATTTGTTAGATTCCTTAAAGGAAAAAATAATGAGAATGATGCAAATTTAATAGCATTATTATGAAAAACCGGTTCGTGTACAATGATAAATACACATTATCGACTCCGATACGCCACTAAGGCCCGTGGATAAATCTGAATGACCTGACGGCCAGTGCTAGCATTTGCAGAAACAAATGTTGAGTCCTAAGGGCCATAAGTCCTGGCTGCGGCACGAAATCATGCTATGGGAGGCACGTCCCGTAAGCAGTAGGGGGTATCCGACCCGACACCATTTATGTACCTATCCACCTAACAAGAACCAGCCACCATACCGGGAGCTCCTCATTCTCATAACTGAGGTACACCTTCCCCTCTAGTGAGAGTAGTGTAAAAGATAAGTCCAACAGGCTTGATCAAAAAAATAATGAATCTTTTTTCCCAAGAAAACACGAAAGGAAATAAAAAAACACACAGAAGAATGGTAACAAGGGTTACATTTGCAGAAATCAATCCCACATACGCAAGTACCAAGCCGCAAATTACAATACTGTTACATAGCAATACAATAGCACTCAGATTGAAGCTGAAAAACACACTCCGTAATCACAATCCGGTGAAAGAATCGATTCAATTTAATTTCTGGTTTTATGTAGCTTTTCCGATTGAGAATCAATACAAACCATGGTGGATTTCAGAAATCCGGCTCCTAATACAGATATCACTATAGTTCTTGTATTTTCCAGCACCTTCATTTCGATTTGCAAGTTTGCCACTAAATGATCCCCAAATGTATTGCTAAGGATGCAGACCATTGAATATCCATCTATTCAACATCTATTAAAATATCTGTAAAACTTTCTTTCTCATTATGAGACTAAATACACGGAAATGTAATAATAGAGGTTCTTAACAGTGGAATGAATTTTCCCTTTTGCGTATAAAGCATACGATCTCTATTACAACCATTCTTGCAAGATATTTACCTTCGGTTTCCTCATATAACAGCATACAGGAATTCCAACGGAAGACGATAATCCATTTAAAATCTGTGACAATGGGAGAATTTTTAAAAAACAATTATCGAACACTCATGTTTCTGAATTTTTGTATAAAATAAAATGAAGAAACATTTTTAAACAGAAATTAATCAGAAAAAAATAAAAAATGTTTTGAAAATTCAAAGAAACGTGTTTCTTTTTGACTAAAATAAAAGGTACAAAGCAAAAACTTTAATATTTAAGAAGTGTATTCATAATTTTGTAGACAAATTAAGAAATACGTTACACAGTTCCTGAACTTAAGGCAATATGCTGTACTTCCATCCAATTTTAAAATACTGAGGTTCGTCTGATAAGCTATACGAATTGTTCAATTTCCGTTGCCTTATGATAGTTTAAAACAATTATAATATTTCTGTAAATGAACAAATCACTTACAGTAGACTCCCGATTATTCGCGTGCGGGTTATTCGCGGAGAGGATTACCCGCGCCTGCAGCACAAAGTTTTTTTTTTTTTTTGACTGATTTTTTCAAAAAGGTGCAGTTTTACAGTTATGCTTTTGTAATTACATAATACATTACAGTATTAAAACAGTACATATGTATTAATTTTTCTGTGTATCCTTGACGCTTGACGCCTCTCGTAAGTACAAAGCACTTTTCTGTTTTCATTAACAAAATGCATTTTAGGTTAGTTTTGAGTGATATACTAAAATATTAAGGGTTAGTTAAACATTTCCTGCTGTTTATTTTACGTTTTATTGTACATAAAACGATTTTTCAAAGTTGGAATGACTGTTTTCTCTTTTGCTATACCTGTTTTTAGCTTTTTTCGGATTATCCGCGATTTTTGTTATCCTGGGTGGCCGGGCCACCAAATTCCGCGGATAATCGGGAGTGTACTGTATTCTGTTCTTTAGAAACTTCAGAATATATTGAGAAAGAACTGTATAAAATTTAAACAAAATGCTTATAGATAAATTTTTAATTTATAAAATTTTACTTAACAAAATTTTATCAAAATTTTAAATTTTAGAAAAGTAGCATTTAAAGATTAAAATATCATTAAAACGTAAAAATGTATACTAAGCGAATATAAAAATAAATGTAACTTCTAAGAAGAAACGTAGAAATAAAATTCAAGTGATTTTATAAAGAAAGCTATGTACAAAAAATGATAGTATGAGTAAAAAAAATTCGGGGTGCATTTATAATCGACTTTTTCGACAATTTAATTACAACGTAATTTTTTATCGTTTCATCACGAATATTTCGCACAATATCATTCGAGATCAGCACTCGGATGCTTTGATCTGTTGAAGAATTCAGTTTATAAGAAAACTTCTACAGTATTTCATCTTATACGTGTCTTCTACATCTTATCATCAAAACTTAACGATCACTTTACCATATGATCTGTTTATGCTTATTACGTCCATGATGTAAACGTCTACGAGACGTCTAATTTTTTTGCAATGAGTATGAGAGAGATTCAAAAAGTAAAGGGACATTTAAGAAAAGGTTCATTTATTCTAGTGATAGAAAACTTAAACATTCATTATTTTTCTACGTAGCCACTCTGGACTTCAACGTTTCACAAGTTTTTTTTATTCCGTCGCGAAAAAAAGAAATTTCCGTTTGTATCTGTAACCAGTTTTGCATCGCATCAATGACTTCTTCATCGGTTGCAAATCTTCCTCCCCTTAACGCTTTCTTCAATGGTTCAAACATAATTCCAATGTTTTATCATATTTTCAAATGCATAAAATAGTACATCATTTAAGATTCAAAACAAGAATTTTATACATTAGTTATGATAAAAGGAAATCTGACTGGATTTTGTGCATTTATAAATTAAAATCTGACGAATAAAATATTTCATGTTTAAAATTGGTATGAATTTATCGTTAAAAACTGCCATTTATTTAAGTTTTCCTTTTTGTGCAAGGAAAAATACCAATTATATTCTTACACTTTCTTATATGCATTCGAATAATTATGGTTTATAGCATAATCGTAAGATAAAATCCATAATAGTGTTCCTAGGTCATTCAGGATTTTAATTCTCAATACCACTGGTTAGCTTAATATTTTGTGAAATTCTAACAGTGAAGACAGAAGCTGTAAGTGTAAAGATTGATCAATCCAAAGTGGATATACGGATAAAAATCTAGGAAAATAGAAAACTGTTTTATTCATAGAATTTAACAAGAAATTATACTTCATATTTATGAAGTATATGAAGACAAGAAATTATACTTCATTATATACCCGTATCGTTAAATTATCTATAAAAGGTTTCACAACTACTCACGAGGATAGAGATGTGCACTTTGGAAGTTTCAAGAAGATGTATCACTATTGATAAATTATGCATTTTCTGTTACATCCGGTAGAAAGTGAAATAAACGGAAGCGACGTCCAATAGCATTGATGAAATTTAATTCTACAGCAATAATTGATACTATTTTATATTCCCTATTTTTTTTTTTAAATCAAAAGACAATTTGCGCTAAAAGATAGTATCGGCGAATGAAATTTCTGAGAATGCAACGACAGTAAAAATAAAAAAAGTGCCTAAGCATATACAGAGATAAAATATATGATGCCAGTATCATATATTTTATCTCTACTTCGAAAAACAAAATTCAAAAAACATCATGTTATGAATACTATAACTTGTTAATCTCTAATCAATTTTTTCAAAAAAAGCGTAGGTGGGTGTGTTTTTTTCCAATATTTTGAGAAAATTTGTGGATCTGGATGAAATTATAAGTTACACGAGGAAACTATTTAATGCAGTTAACCAGTCATAGCACGTTGGAAATTTAGACTAAACCCTTTTTATGTTCTTACTCATAATTCGACTAGTTTTAGTTGTCTGTCATATTCATTATTCACCCCAGACTCTGATAATTATATTCCTCTTCATCTGTGTCTATTATTTCACTGCATTCACCGAATATTATCAAGCAATTATATAACCATTTCCTAATTTTTTATTATTAAAAGTATTCATAGCAATACCTAATTACAATATTCCTAGTACTACTTTTTGTTTCATTCTGACAGGAATTTCAATTATCTATAAATTAATAGCGTTATTTTCATTATTTATCAAAGAATATTTCAAATGTATGTAAAACGAGTAAATATTTTGTAAAAAACATAATTATGACAAAAAAAATGTTTTTAAAATTTTTAATGCTATGCGGTTACAAATATAAAATATTAGTAATTATAAAAGTCAAAAGATTGACTCAAATTCTTCCACAACATTGCTTCTTTTGCATTTATTTATGTAAAGAAATAACATGAAAAAATAAAAATCAAATTAATTATTCTTAAAATGTTTTTTTTTTTATTTTATATACCAATTTCCAAATCATTATAAATTTATTATCTCATTCATATCGATAACGTTACGTTAAAAGCAATCCCTATTTTTTTGCTTTATCACCAAAAGGGTAATTTGCTTTATAAAAATCTAGATAATTTCTAGATTTCAAATAAAAAATAGAATTCATACTAAACTCCAGCAATTAAAATTACAGAAATATTATCAAAACATGAATAGAAAAGTAGAATTTTGAAATAGAAGTACTATTTCTAATTTAAAAGTTTTGCAAAAAATAATTATCTTTTGCAAATATAATTCTTTGGCAACAATATAAAATAAAAGTTCTTTTGCAGAAAATGAAAGACATTTTTTTCAAACGTATAATTTGTTTTTTAACATAATTTCCTTGCTATAAAGCACTTCTCTGTTTACATTTTCAGAAATTAACTTTCATTTTGTTTTCTCTCGAGAAAAAAAAAGTTCATATCTTTTGAGAAAATTGCTGACTGAAAGAATTTCTTTTTAAGAAAATGTTGCATTTTATTATTATATTAGAAAGTAGTAGATCACAAAAACAATATTTGTAACATTAGAATAAAATTTAAATATAAACAATACATTTCATTCCACATCAGTCTGAGAAATAAAACATCTGCTTTCATCACAAATGAATTAAAAATTTGGGAACATTTAATAACCACTGTATTCATGAGTAAAAGATTTCCAAGGTGAATCATCTTAACATGGACAAAAATGAAAAATAAAAAATGCATAAGCACAAAAGAATAAAGAAAAATTATTCGAAAATATTTTTTAAACTGGAATAAAGAAACACAGTGACCTGTCTAAAGTCGTTTCTCTTCTCCTTTCATATGAAGCATTTCTCCATTTTTGTCATTTCTTGTAAATATATGAACTCTGCTGCATGATGGTCGCACTGGGGAACCCTTTTTTTCTTTCTTTATTTATAATGCATTTGTTTGAAGTTTAGAAATAAAATACATTCCAAAAAAAGATAATCGACGTCTATTCTTGTGAAATATTGTCAAAAACGGGATTCATTTACATCAACATTTTTATAGTAAAAGGCATAAATGCCTCTCTAAATTTTATTAGATATTTTGAATAATGTTAAGCCTTACAAGGAATGAAATTCAAAAGGCAGTATTATACTGATGATCACAGTTTTGAATCTTTCAAATAGTTTTAAAGAAATTTATTATCTCTCTATCCATGTTATTTTTGCTCTAGTAGTAATTTCTATCAGATGTTTTTTATCATCTAAAATACAGAAATTGTATTCATTGTTTTAATGAACATGTCATTAAACATTTGCTAGCTAAATATTTTTACTCTGTAAGTGATTTCTATCCAGTCATTTTTTTTTATAATCTAAAATACAGAAATTATATCCATTGTTTAAATGGATATTTCATTAAACATTTGCTAGCTAAATATCGTTTATTTGCCATTTAAAAAAAATGAATATTTTCCTTTTATATTTAAAAATATCCATATGAGTAATAAAAATGTTTTAAAAGTTGCATATGTTTTTAAATTTTAAATAATACACAAATTCTCGTTTAACAAAATATTGAGGTTTCTTTTTAACTTCAGAAAAAAGACTTTAACATTAAAGATGTATTATCTCTAACCATCTCTTTGACGGATTGAAATACATTTCCAAGAGAAACCCCTTTTTTTTAAGGAGTTGTGAAATTTTAGCCATTTTTTGTACTGAAAAAATTTGTTTAAAACATATAATTTGATTGAAAGAAGACTGTCATAACCCTCTTAAACTATTCATATTATATGAATCAGGAAAACAGCGCATTATTTAGCTAGTTTTTTTATGGCACAAGAGCCATATTTGGTAAACTGCACCAATATTATGTTTGGAGTTACTGGTCAATTTATACGATTTAAGATAGTAAATATGAAAAATCAAAGTTTAAAATGTGATAATTTCACTTTAATAAACAATGATAAAAATATAAAAAACATAATATTTAAATAAGATGATAAAATCCAGTTGTTTTCAGAAATGTAAAAATGTTACTATGGGGCTTTTCCCTCACTAAATTACTGATTCTCGGAGATGATGCATTAAAAAAGTGTATTCGGTGGTGATTAAACACAAGGCATTCTGATAATGTATGAATGACCGTAAATTCAACATAGCGCGTTGTACACTTGGGACACTCTTCACCAAACAAAAGGTGTTTTTGTGTGAAACTTGAGTTGCCGACAAGAAAAACATTAAAAGAAATAAAAATCTAATAATAATAATCTAAAACACATAGCTGCAAAACTATCCAGAGAGATTCCTTATATTTGAATCGCATTAAACAAGGGAAACTGGTTTGAACGCAATATCTTTGAGAGAAGCATTCTACCTTTCCAGATCCTGAAGGAAATTGAAAGATTTTCTTTTATCGTTTGTCCTCAGAAAACAAAATATCGAATTTCTTATAGATATGTTTTGGACCAAAACATCTTCTGCTATTTGCTTTCGATGTTTCAAATGCCTAACGTAGATGCAGGGGCTCAGTTTCTTTTCATAGTTTCTCTTCATGATTCTGAGCAATATAAAGCTCTAAATAGGATAGAACCATTTTTTCAGTCATTATTGATCGTAATAATTGGCAGAATCGGATACAAAATAACGATTAGATATTGGGAAATTTTTCCGAGATTTTCAATGTGAAGTGATATTGCTCAAAAAAAAAAACCTTCAGATAAGGTACAAACCAGATCTTCAGTTGCTTTACATTATTTATCTGCATCTACTTATAATAAGTGTTGAAACGCGTCTAATTATCAAAACAGTTGCACAATTAAATGTTAAGGGCTCCGAAATTTTCCTTTGATATTGAATATTGTAACGATGATATAATTTATCTGAAAATATGTTCAAATCTCAGCTTGTCTCCTCTGCTTGAAAATTGGATACCTGGATAATTTCAAGACAACAATTAATCATGTTTTATATAAACAAAAATCAGCATTTTTTTTTCAATCTTGGCCAAAGTCAGACAAATTGATGGTACTTTCTATCTCAGGCCACTTACAGCAAGGAGACTCCTTCAACAAAACATTAATGAAAAGAAAACTAAGCATTTGTTTTGCTCTTTTCCAGAATATAGTATTAGTTAGGATTAAATTTACTCACTTTTAGAAAATTTGAAGATCTTGTAAGCTCTTTTATATCCATTTTAAGGTATTAAAAATCATGAGATCTTCAAATATTCATTTGAAAGTTTTAGGACAGTTTTCGTTACTCTCTATAGCTTTCTTAATTCTTTCATTTTAATCAGACATTTCTGCTAATCTCATTAATAAGTGCATTGACCGGTCAAAAACTTAATTCACAGTTGACTGAATCTTGATAATGATGAACACTAAAAAAATAAAATTTTGAAACTAGAAGCATTGGTCATTTACAACCTTATCTTTGACTAACATTTATTTTCTGTTTCTGCAAGTAGGCCACTATGTGACATCCCATCATTGCAATATGCAGCTATCAAATTCCTATAAGCAGTTCTTGAAGGGGAACATTCTTATAAACGTGATGGTCTAGTAAACAAGGTGAGGGCGAACATTCTTTTAAAATAGCAATGGATCATTTTCTTAGACTTTCCCGAATGTTGAGTGACTACTGTCAAAATATTATTCGACATTTAATAAGTTATAGTGTATATTTCAAACAAAGAAACCAGTGTAAGCGTAACGGGCATCAAATTGTTTCGATGTGTTGCAAGACTTCATGCTGCATACCTTAAGGTTCAGAAGATTGGTCAACTAGGATGGGATTTGGTGCAGCAACTCCAATACAGTACCATATGATCATTGAATTCCTATCTATTTGAACAACCGATGTTTTTGAAATAGTTTCGAGAACACAACGTGTTCATTTCATATATTAAAAAATGGTGCTAATACGATTCACAAACGTGCATTCATGTCTTCGAAACAAAGATAACTGCAGAAGAGTGAAGAAAATTGATCATGTATTGAAAGGCATTTCCAAAGAACCAAACAACCATTCTTTCCATTTGCAACATTTTCTTGTGCTTATCCTTCCTGAGTTAAAATGAGCTGTACATTTCTTTTAGTGGACCTTTGTATATTATTTAATTATCTCAAAGTCATCCTTTTCAATGTTATAGCATTATTTGGTCATTTATCCTGTTTTTCAAGCCTGTTTTATATTATCTCTTCTCCTCTCTGTGCTTTGGTTAATAAATAGATATCAAAACGCATAATTAAGTTTTTAAGCGCGCCTGTTCTTTTAAATTTGTTCTTTTCAGAATTCGAAAGAATTCTTCTCTTCCTGAAACTGATCAAATGAATAATTCAAAGTTGTCAGGATTATTCAAAGTTGTCCTGATTTACCTCATAGGAGATTAGATACTCTTTGACACTCTGGGGAATCAATCTGTCGACAATCACCCAAAATTTGCAACAAACATTTCATGTTAGATGAAATTATTCCTCTCTGTTTGTTTCTTATGGCACTTGCCACTGACAAGCCCACTGTTACGAAGACAGCGATTTAAGCCTGAGGGGGAACGTCTCTTATTTTTTATAGCAGCGCCAACTAGGGCCAAGAGTACGACTTTGCCACTCACGCATCACTCATTCGCTTGCACAACCCCTTTTTACAGGAGGGCACATTCACACATCTCACAGATAGAACAACAGAAGAACAACCATGCCCAAACCGGGACTCAAACCCGGGACGCCCAGATCACGGGGAAGACGCGCTACCCCTATGCCAGGACGCCGGCTATTCCTCTCTGAATACCTTGAAAGGATCATTGAGGATAAACACATTCTTGAAAAATATTTTATAAGATAAAGGATTCGTTATATTCTCAAGCCTTTTAAACTTTAAGCAAACATTCTACATGAAAGTCTCTGCCTCCACATTTTTGAAATTATCGTTTACAATCTCAAATTGAAATTACAAGTGTCTTAATTTCGATTTCATTTTGTCTTAATTGCAATCTAATGATACCATTTATAATTAAATAATCTTGCAACATCTTGGATAGCCTAATTACTGAAACATTAAACTCCAATTGACTCATCGATAAAATGTAAAACCTGTTAACTTTAACTGAAAATCAAGCTACTAGGAGAGTTTATATTTCACTTCTCAACTTTATACTTACCAATTTCGGAAAATTTGTGTTTGTGTTCCTCATACAATGAACAAAATCAAATATTCAATTTTGACTGATTAATTTCAAAATCTGATACATATGCAAAATTTAAGCATCAAAACTATTTACCGTATTTCTTATACAGAGTCTCTTGCACTTTTACTATCTATACGAAATATTCAAAGGCAAAATTAAATCGTCAAAACATTCAAGTGCAAGATTTTTACGAATCTCCACATTTCATATTTCCTTGTGTCCAAAAACAATACTTTTGAAGTTATATCTGCCCGCCTATAAACACTATAGTTTAAAAGCACTTTAATTTATACTGATGAATTATGATATATAGTCTTTATAGAAAATTTGTAGATTTCTGTCAAATTTGTACAAGATCCACTCACAGTAATTCTGTCTGATTGTTCAAATACAAAGAAACACGTTAACTTCGAAGAATAAAGAGCTATAAGGATAAAGTTTGATACATACATTTAACATTTAAAGTACAGATTCATGTCATATACAGCCAAATCTGCCAGAGAATTAACCGTCTGTAGGTCTATAGTTTCACACAAACCTAAAATACGATTTTAAAAAAGTTGTTTTTTTTTATTTGAAAAATATTTTAAAATATTCTCAGATATATTTTACAGCAATAATTTTCATTGTTTTTACTATATATGCAAGCATTTCGACTATATTAAATACATTTTTTAAGTACCCATCATTGTTACTACATAATTAAGATTTAATTTTAAAATTAAATTAAAGATATGCGATTCAAACCTAAAAAAAGAGTACGATGTTTTGTACTAGTCGCTCTAATTTCCTTTAAATTTCATTTGGTACTTGTTTATTTTTACGGTTCTTGCAATAAATCACCATAAATTGTAAACTGTTGCCACTTTGATGATTGGCAAATAAACGTTAACAATCTTGGCGCAATCTACTGTTGTTACTTATGGCACTCTACAAGCCCTCTGACAGATCTGTCAGCGATTTAAGCCGAGCGAGCGTCTGTTGTTTTTTCAGGAGCGTCAACTAGGGCCAAGAGTACAACTTTGCTCCTTCATGCGTCACATTCGCTTGCTCAACCCCTTCTTACAGGGGAGGGGGACATTCACACACCTGAAAGATAGAACACAGGAAAAAAAAACCATACACGAGCCGAGACTCGAACTCTGGATGCATAGATCACGGGGAAGAAGCGCTACCCCTATGCTAGGAAACGGTACAAAATCTGAAATGTGCATAATATCTCTGGGATTACAATCATCTTGGCATCTTGTGTATAATGAGTCTGGACGCAATTTGTAAATTACCAAGTAAGCTCATGATCTTGGAGTTCATGGCACTATCTGAAAATCGCCATCATCATTTTCTTTCCATATTATCATCATTTCCTTTCCGTGTGCAATATTCATATCAAAAATCTAACACAAGTCAGTGGGAGCGCTCTTCCTTCGTCTTTCTCATATGCTTTCACAATATGACACATATTGCGACATGTATTAGTACAGAAAAAACCATGACTCCAGGAAATGCTCTCACACAAAAATCTTCCCCTCAAACTTTCTTCTTGAGGACATAATTTCCCTCAAACAAGAATTCCAACCTACAAACAAGACGGATATTTTTACAGATGGGTCCAAAATCGAGGGGGAAACCGGCTTTGCCTACTGCGTATTCCAAAACGAACAAATTACTCATCAATGGCTCGGCAAACTGAACGAAAATAATTCTGTCTTTCAGGCAGAGCTGCTGGCCATTAAGGAAGCATGTAAATGGGCTAGCAAATACGATCATAACGCTAAAATATGGAGTGATAGCGAGTCCAGCTTAAAAGCGATCAGTTCATTCTCCACCTCAAGCCCAATTGTTCAGGAAATTCAAGCCATTCTGCTCCCCCAACCTTCTATTAAGTTAGGATGGGTTAAAGCACATGTAGGCCACAACGAAAACGAGGTTGCAGATTCCCTAGCCAAACAGGCCATTTCTGCAGGTACGCCCGTTCAATACCCAGCTCCTAGAAGCCATCTGAAAAGTATTGTAAATGAATTGAGCCTACAGCGATGGCAAGAAGAATGGGATAATGGCTCAACTGGCAGAAACATCCATCAAATCATCTCGAAAGTGTCCTTTAACCCATCATCTTGGAATAGGCTTGACATTATCTTTGCAACTGGCCATGGCCCTTTCCCTTCATATTTCAAGAGATTCCATATTAAAGGATCTGATCAATGTGGCTGCGGCGAAGTAGGCGATCCCCTTCATTATGCCACTAGTTGCCCTCTCACCACGTCTTTTCATCTCAAAAAAACCATCCACGACCTAGAAAATATCTGGTGGACCAACGTTATGAGAAACAAGATGTCCAAGGTTAAAATTAGAAATCTTGTGCGGTTCCTACAAGAGAACGAGGAAGATTTCTCCAGACCCAAGTCCAGTATAAATTTTCGTTTCATTTCTCAACCAAGCTCTTCTCCAGAATATATTACCTTCAATAGATTTCATCTACTCATACTCCCCACCGAAAACCTCCCTCATCATTATAATATTGTATATAGTTACTTCTTATGTGTATTGATGATATTTTATGTCTTTTTATGTGTATATTGATATTTTATGTCTTTTTTTGTGTATATTGATTTTTTTGTCTTTTTATGTGTATTTCTTTTATCTTAATAAATACTCTCACGTATATCCTTTCAACCGACAAGGAATCCTAGAGATTCCAAGTTCGGGGATATTCTGTGGCGAAAGAAAGAAGGTGTAGGTCCAGTGTGTTTAGGCCGTAAACAGTTTGGTTGCAGGCGTTTCCCTGGCCTCCTTCTGAGCAACACACGGCCATTACTGGCACCAAGGCGGAACCTGCTTTCATCAAAAAACATAACAGATCTCCACTCCGTTCACCAAGGAGCTCTGACTTGACACCATTGACGTCGTAAACGGCAATGGCTTGGAGTCAGTGGAATGCACGTTACAGGGAGCCTGGCTCGGATCTGTCCTTGAAGTAACTATTTTCTAACAATTCGTTGTGTCAATGTGGTACCAACTGCAGCTCGAATTTCTGCCTCAGACGCAATACGATGCGCCACAGCCGTACGCTGAATACGGCGGTCTGTCCTCACAGTAGTGCCACGTGGCCGCCTTGAACCCGGTCTTCTTGAGGCAGCATCATCCCTTGACCACTCTCCTAACAATCATTGCACAGCGGATACATTCCGGCCAAGTCTTTCTGCAATATCGCGGAAAGAAAATCCACCTTCTCTGAATCCTATTACACGATCTCGTTCAAACTCGTTGAGCTGTTGATAATGGCTTCTTCGTCTTCTTAAAGGTATTCTTGGCTAACATCAACTCAGTAAATCAGATTTCAAAGATAAATAACGCTCACGAACTTTACAGCACGCATTTAAAGCAAACCTGATTTGTAAGTTCTGAGTGGTGCTACTAGCGCCACACTTATGCGCGAAACGCGAAATTTGAATCGATATCATCTTTCAGATGTATAAACACGCCTACCAAATTTTGTTTATCTAACACGTCTTTCTTGGTGTTGGGATTTTATTTCCGTCAGTATGTATCCTTATTAATGACAGTTCAAAAACTAGCTGTTGATTAACTTGGGTATCCTTTATATATTAATCCATATTTGCCTTAAATGACACTGAATTATTGAATTTTATTACAAATATCTTAAAAGTGAGAGGAATCTTTTTCTTACTTTTATTTTATTTATTTATTTTGTAAAATATCATGTTTCATATTTATCTCATTTCTTAGAGACGTGCAAAAATCTAAACGTCCCTCGACTCCGTTTGCAGCGAGAATCAACCTCTTAACCTTTTAATTTCAGCTGTTGTCAGCATAATAGCAGAATAGCTTAATTTTTTCATACAAACATAACATGCTCATGCAGATTAAATTATATTTTTATTTTGCATGAAATATACTATTAGAGACTATTATGCTATTCTGCTTGAAATATTCTTAAATTTAAATAAGTAATAAAAAAAATTAAAAACTGAATTATATTGAAAAATAATAAATATCACTGAAAATATAATTTTTAAATTTTAAGATAATGTAAGAATCATTTTTATACTTAATATTTACACTAAAATAAAGGGAAAATGCCAAAATTCGTTTAATTTTGAATTGAATTTTTTTGAAATCCTTTCGAGATGTACATTTCCACCCTCCAAAGTATATGCGCATTAAGTTTGACAGCTCGTGGTCAAGATTGTGGGAAATCAAAACCACACACAGACAAACAAACTTCATTTTCGTTTTATTTATAATAAAGATAAAAGAAAGTAAAAATATAAAAAATTTCACAAAAGTAACATTGTAGAATCAGTAAAAAAAAAAATTCTGTCAAAAATAAAATTTGAAGAGTTAACTTTTTCTCTTCCTCTTGTGTCTTAAGCTTAAAATTTTAACATTCACAACACACGCAATCGATTCAGTCATATAAACGCAATTTGCTCCTCACAAAACAAAACCTTTAAAAATAAATTATAAATCCCACATATGAAATATAATACTTGAATTATTTCTTTAGGAAATGTGTTTTTTAAGACATAACTGATAAAACTAGACTTTTCATTCGTAGAGTCAGTTACAATGTTTTATTTTACAAACAGCAGGGCTGGCTCAGTGGTTCCGCATGTTTAGAAATCCCCGAAGTCACTAGATTTTTTTTCCTTTTCACGATATTTTCAATGAAACTTAGTTTGCAAGAGCCGCATGCTGAAACTTATTTAATAAAAACAAGTATCATTTAATTTATAGAAGACTGTCCTAGCAACTTCTTAATAAATTTTCGTTTGAAAATTTTATATTCCGTTGTTTTATCACTTTAAAGATGATATAATTTAAAAACTATTTGATCATATGATTAAATAGTATTTAGAATATATTTTAAAAGTTACGACTTTTTTTATGTTATTTTATTTCAAGATACCTTTAAATTTGAGTTATGAATTTTTTTTAGAGGTAAGGAAGAGAGGTACTGAAACCAACTTTTTAGAAAATAACTTGAAATAATTTTTTGGTACTTGAGGCTGTTAAAATTGACTGTTTAAAACAATGCATCTAGAGATTAAAATTAAAATCAAGAAAAAGCTCTGGACCTATATGGAAAAAGATGGTTCCTGCAACTCCCATTCCGTGTGGTCCCTAGAGGCTTAAATTCGACTTCTGACAAAAAGGAAATTAAGGAAACTAATTCAAGTAGGATAAGATAGGAAACTGTATGAAGACGGGTTATTTTCTTCTTTAATGGAACATATATTCCCCTATAAAACGTGCTACATTTTGCTTCATAAAAACAAATGAGTTCAAAAATCAAATGTTCGTATGAAATTTTAAAAAAAAATCATATATTTATTGAATGACTATGCATGTACACTATTTTAGGATCATCTCATTTAGGAAAAGATTTTTTTTTCTTGTACTATACATTTTGTTTTAGATAATTTTGGGATATTTTTCCAGCCATCTCACTAGAATAAATCTTCTGTTCATAGTTCGTCTCTGACAATTCTTTTATCTCTCTTAGATTCCGCAATATGATCTTGATAGTGAAAGCTTTTATCATATAACTTTCATTTTTTTTATTACGCATTGCTACCCACTCTATTTATTTCTTACCTAATATTTGCGCAATTTAATACATGCCAGCGAGGATGCTCTCTTTTTAGCTTTCTCGATTACTTAAGAATAATGGCACAATTTTCGTAACCGAACTGTGTTATATAGGGAAAAGTATCCCATTTGGCACCATTTTTGTTATGAAAACTGTGTTTATAGGGATGATTATCCAATTTGGTACAATTTTTTGTTATCGAACTTTGCTATGTATGGAAGAGTATACAATTTGAGTCTTCATTTTAGCTTGTTGGATTAAAAAAATTAAAAGTAAATCAACAATTTTGATTCCAAGATTATATATTAAAGATTTTCTCTACTACTAATAATAGAGAATGTGTAATTGTTTATATATGTTCAGAATATATATCACATATGTCTGTGAATGCTTTAAAAAACAGATAGTTACACCTAAAATTACCAAATTTGACACATATATACTTAAGTCTTTCAGAATGATTTTTTTAAATTTTTAGACGAATTTTAATAAATTAAAAAATTATGTAATCGTCGGAGGTTTTTCGTAATTTCACAATATATTATTAAACAAAATTAATTCTTACATCAATTTAAAATTCAAAATTTTATTATTTTGCTGATATTAATTAAGTTGTCATTCTGTCTTTGCCTAATTTTAATAAGCTTTCAAAATTATTTGAGCAATACTTTTCATTGCTGAAAATAAAGCACAATGGTATGGAATTTATGCCATTTTCATTATATGTACAAACACTAAATTGTATATTTTTCTTCCATCGTTGAAAACTAAGATGGCATTCAAGTGGATTTCACGTTCTTTTCTTTTTTTTTTATTTCATTAGGGTTTTTTTTTATTTTTTTTTATTTTTAACTTTAGACCAAACACCTGCAATGTAGCAAATGTAAAAAAAAAAACATATCCAGTAAGCGCAAATATCATGGTTTGCTAGTTTTAATTTCTTTTTAACGTCATGTTTTATTCAACTAGCATAGTAGGGACTTAGAATGTGCTGTATCGTTTAAAATCTAAAATCAAACAAGTGTTTTTCATGAAGAATATGAATTTAAAAATAGCACCTATAATGGACAAATAATTATGAAATGATATTGGCACATAATTGACTTCATTAGGGCCACATTCTGAGCCTCCGTGACCAAGTGGTAAGGTCTCGGAACTGGAGGGTTGAGACCCGATTGAGAGAGGCAGGCCAATTCAGGTGTCGTCCTCGTCATCTAACCGTGTACATTTGCCGTGGTTCACATGTAAAAGGTTCGTTCCAAAAGGGCCTTGGTATTCCTTTAAAACCGAATGTTTATATAGCTAAACAAAACTAAAACCATTAGGTGCGTTCAAGCTGACAATGACGAAAAAATTTGCAGCCATAATATAAAACGTCAATTAAATGTTTTTCACAATTTTAAACTTAAAAGTATTATGGCTTAAATATATTTTACAAGGGAATTATAAATTGCAGATTTTGTATTAAAATTATAAAAAAATTATCACTGTTCTAGAGGAATGAGCAGGTTACCAAAAGAGGTTGGTAATTAATAACTATTTATGATGATTAAATTTGATAACTAATTATTTACATCATAAAATAATTAGATCATATTAGCTGTATTATTTATTTGTAGATAATAATAATTAAGTGAGAAAATTAATATATAGAAAATAGGAAGTTAATATGCAGACTATAGAAAATTAAGACATGAGAATTTTGTAAATTAAGGCTATATTTTTTTTTAAAAAAAAAATATCTTTCATAAAATTTTATTGTTAAATAAATTTTGGTATTGTAAAAAGTGGAGCTATTTTCTATTCAAAAAAAATTTATTTGTGCTTCTTACAAGTTACTTTGAAGTTTTATTCTCTCATTATATCTAATATTTTGACTCGTAAATTGAAACTAAATCAATCTTTTTTTCCGTGTTTCCTAAAGTTTCATATTTTTTCTGAAATATCAGAATTTATGTAAAGCAAGCTTTGATAAACAGTGACAATTTTCTTTTTGGAATCTTCATTTTTAATGTATGAAGGTTTCCCACGGTCCGAAAAAAAAAGCATAATTACCTAGAAAGATTTATTGTCAAAGATGCAGTAATATTTCAGCAATTTTGCAATGTAATAACTACCGGAATTAAAGCATCTGTGGAATTATAGCATTGTGGGATAGGTTTTTAGAATCCAGTATAGAAGACTGCCGTCTGAGAATGAATCCAGGCTCTACAGTTGTCTGCAGATCTTAACTGATGGGGAAATGATGTCCGGGCAGGAATTTCTTGAAATGCAAGAACAGGATGAAATTACACGGATCAAAATCGGGACTATAGATGGATGGTCAGATAGCACGCAGCAGAATTTTCGTGGAAATTCGCAGTATGCTGGTAAGCATTATAGTAGATCAATGCATCAGCAAATCTCACGTTCTGAAATGTTGGTGGAATGTGACAGGTGCTCTCTTCTGCGCTTTTCTCGGGAGCCTAACTTCGCTTTTCCGCGGGTTAAGTAACAAGAATCAACATATTCCTTCATTACAATGGCGTTAGTAAATAATCAAAAAGTTTCAACTCGATAGAAAAGTTATTGTATACAATAGGTACATTATAAGCTCACCAACTTGTGCTTTTTATTGTTTGCTACTCCACCTTTTGGCGATGCGAGAAACTTAATTTCTGGGTGAACCTCGCAATTGAGTTCGAACATTTCAACTTTCTGAATGTCCTTCTTAAATTGTTCAAACACTTTTAATAGAAGACTTTAAATTGAAGAGTTTTTTCACTCTTTATGTATCTTGCTGACGTTTTTGTTTTTTTAATAGTAAAAAAAAAAAAAAACATAATGACAGACCTCATTTCAAACAAAGTGCAGTTAGTTGGCATTCACAATTCTTGATATTCGTGATTATGGAAATTACTAGGATCAAAATCGGGACTATGGGATGGATGGACAAACAGCATCTCAAATTGTGACAGACAAAAAAAAGTCATTTCTTTTTGACAGTCTTACATCTGATCTGTTTAATATGAAAACTTCTAACGGAAACGACTTCTATGGTATCACGATGCCATTAGAAACTTAAGTGTTTGAGTAATCTGTTGCGTACTGCAAGATGTTATAATTCTAATTTCTGATTCCCAATGTTACTTGTCATGTACAAAAATAGTCTTTCTTTCTTTCTTTATCTCATAAATATAAAAAAAAATCAAGCAATTAAATAAAGCAATATATAAATTTATTGTTAATCATTACGTAAAAATGCCTTTTTTTAAAAAAAATTGTCAAAATTTATAAAATATTTGTAGCACTTTTATCATTAAAAAGGGATATTTTTTTAATTTTAAAACTGTGCTTAAACCAGTTTGTGTAATAATATATTTGACAAGGGCTATGATGGAAAAGGCCAAATTCTCGCTTAATTTAATTCAAATTCAGAGTTTTAAAAAATAGCTCTTTATTTTAATTCCTAATCTTCAAAGTATTTTTGGCCAAATTTGGTATCGTTTAAATTAAACAATTTGCCCTGTAGAGAGCCAACACAAAAACAGACACTCATTCACCTCTAATATTAGTATAAACAGAGAAGCCTCATTATTATGATTCTTTACTTAATACTGAAAAGCTTAGGAGACAGAAATCAATCTAAATGACGTATAGACTGATTATTTATAATGTTTGTAGTGTTTTAAATTCTGTATATGAAGTATGAGTTATACTCTGTTTCACCCTAACTTGGCAGTAGTGTATATTCTAGGCATGCCGAATCGCAGTCGCTGTCAGGGGAACTGGGTTACTTTAAAGTACAAAGTTACTAGAAATGCAGATCGCTGGCGGAACTTTATCTCGCAAATTTTTCGCCAAATAGTAAATATTTATTAACTTTATTATATTATCATTTTAAACCAGAGAATTAATTTTTTCCTTATTTTCATTATTTTGTTCAATATTATTAATACATTATTTTAATAAATCATTAAAGTTATTTCATTTCGTTTCATCGTTTCTCAAAAGAAAACCCTAAATCTTTCAATATTCTGTAAAGCGTAGTTCGGTTAATGTTTTTAGAAAAGATATCTGTATCATCGTTCATATCTTTTAAAACTTTATCTAATGTTGGGATCTCATTTCTACAAATAAATGCATGGATTTTTCGTCAGATACAGGATAATGAAAAATCATCATTTTTACATCATCATATTTACTTTTTCATAAAATGACCTGAATGTTTACCTACTGAGCCTGGCTGCTTCTTTCCAGGGGTACTTAAAGGACTGGGTGCCTTTATTTCTATTTTTATGTTGCACTTTTTGTTGATTTCACTCGTCTTGAGCGAAATCGGTGAGCACAGCGTATTCGGTGATAACACTTTTTCTTTTTCAGATATTTTAGAAGTGAATAGAAATGACGAATCGAATAAATATTCAACAATCAAAACTAATAACTACTAATGTGATTAATAGTATAAAAAATATCAGCTGGTAAAAAAGCGAGAATAAAAAAGTACGAAAGATGATAATGGTTGGGAACTAAATGAAGCTGAGTTGGCGGAGACGTAAAAGAAAAGCGCGCCAAATATTTGACCTTGAAGACCGGTTCTAGCCAAAGTGGAATTTATTATGTCAATCGTTTCGTTTTATTCGTTCGCTTTATTTACAAAATACTTAACAGATAAACACTTCTAACTTGAGAATAATTTTAAATACATACTGATAAAAAAAGGATTTCTGTAATTTATGATATTATTTGATATATTTCTGAGCATTTTAACTATTTTAAAGTCGGAATTGATGGGGAACTCTTTCCCAACGCGGAGCGTCACATTTCCTGCCTTTTACAATACTGCCAAGTTAGGGTGAAACAGAGTATAGAAATTATATCTATTACTAGATAACATTTCTAGCTCTTATTTATCTCATACAGCTAACATTTCCAGCTGAGCAGCACTGATATAGCAGATATTATGGTATTTAAAACCTTTTCCTAAAAGTTTTTATTTACTATAGGATGGAGCAGGAACGAAACGGTCCAAATTTCGAAGTATGATTCGAACCCATTATATATGATAAACCGAAACTCATTATGTTAAATGCATGGTCCTAATTATATTTAGTAAATTATATTATCAGATATAATTGGTAGAGGCTTTGGGTCTTGTAATCCTGATATGCCCATAACATTCAGATTCTTTCGGTAATTTAAGATCACCGTTTTATTATACTGTTTACGTAATTCACTTCCACAATACACTAGAACATACACAGGTTAAAATACGTATCGTTGAAGATATTATTCTAAAAAAAATTCTAATTAATTATTGTTTGTAAATTGCGTATTATGATGTTTTATAAAAATATATTTTTTTTTATTAATAAAAAATTTCCAGTCCTATAGATTAAATTGTGTAAAAGAATTTAAAGCTTTTTGTCTTCCTTAAAATTATTTTTTTAATTTTGATTTTTTTTTATGCGTGAAATCCTAAACTCAAATATCTAGAAAGCAACTGCTCTATTTTTTTTTCTACTTAGGTTTGTCTGAATTTGCTATTTACAACTGTTTATACAGAGAATAAGTAAAAAAACAATAAAGATATCTCATTTTGGATGTTGGGGAGGGGGTTTACATTAAGGGCATTTAAAGGGTTAATATAGCCCTAGTTTTACTTCTTAATTTCAAAATGCTGATAACATGGCTGAATGTTGGAGAGAAACTGTTAATAAATTGTCGTTATCTTCACCTAACCATACGTTTAAGTCATTAACCAGTTTAAACAGTTATATATATATATATATATATATATAGAGAGAGAGAGAGAGAGAGAAAACAAGTTATTGAAAAATCGCTAAATGATGACTGGAATTGCCAGGATATCATTAGTATCGTCTTTAGAATTCAAGAAATCAATATCAGCATTGAAGCCCAACTTACTTGCCAAAATTAAATACATTTCCTTTCTACCATTTTCGAAATAATTAAAAACAACTGATCACTCATCGCAATTGAATTACGCTTGTATTAATTATCTGTACTTATTATACTGCTAATTGTCAACATATTTAATTACGTATACTTAAAAATTTCTAAAGAACTCTTGAAAAGTTTGCTCTTTCTTTCATCAATACCCTTCAGGGATAATAATTCTTTCATCCTTTTTAGTCTTTTAGAAATTATTCTAGTAGCTTTTTCAACTTTCATTTTCTATTTAGTTCATTACATAAACATAATTTTAAATGCAAATTTATTTTAAGTTTTTGTGTAGTCCCGCATTTGATTTTAAATAAGTATTCTCACATTATATATATTAATATGGGATAGAATATAAATCATTTTACCCATTACAGGTACCCTTATTAAAAAGATTTTGATCCCTGAAAAGTTTTTTCTTATGTTTCTAATGTAACTTTATTTGCTGAATTCAGACATAAAATTAAAATTTTTCTATTATCAAATATTTTTATCCAAACACTTAATTTTTTATATTAATATATAATTTCATATTATATGTAATTAAAGTTCACCTATTCAAAAAACTCTAGATTCTGTTCTAAGGCTCCCAAGGAAACACAATTTCACTAGCAAGTACTTACTACAAATAATGCGCTCTGGGAAAACTGATTGTAGTTTTCGTCAACAGATAGTATAGTATAGTTATAGTTTTTGTCAACAGATGGCGCTGTGTTGAACATGCGCACTTAAGTGGGATTGGGGGGGGGGGGAATGAACTAAAAACACAATTGAATATTGAACATAAAATCCTTCTTCCCATCAAATTTTACTCTTTTTATGTTGTCGGTTTCAAGAAACACGGCCAACATGATCGCTTGATCTTACACCATGAGATTTTCAACTTTTTTTTCAAAGACTGTGCGTCTGAAAATAGATGTCGCACTATCTTTGATCTGAGGAACACTATTACGCTTCTCGTCTCTTTAATCATGCAAAATATTTTATGCTGTGCAGTAGAAAAAATGCGTGATTAAAAAACACGCATTCCTTTGTGGAAGTTTTAGTGAGTATACGTAATGGTGTTTTTTGTTTATTTTTCTTTGAATAATGATCTGTTTTTATTTTTGTTTCTAAACGATGATTGCATTATTTGACATTAATCTGCTTTTTCCTGCATTGTTTGGGGCCTTTGATCCAGCTCTAGTTATCTTATTTAATTTTAACAACGCTGCATTTGAAAAACGTTTTTCTTGGTTTATTGAATAATACATATAGAAAAATCACTTTAGATATTAGCACATCGTTATCTATTAACGGTAATTGCGACGAATTTTATATTCGAATTTTCACAGAGTGCATCATTTGTATTACCAGTAGAGAAATTATATTTCGTTTGGTGCCATAAAACCTTTTAGTGCCATCTGAATAAGGGAACTTTAATTATAACCTCCTGAAAGTCCTAAAACATGTTTGTTAGGCCTATATAGTGTATTTCATTATAACAAGCTAGTACTTCTCAGGAATTTTATTTATTTATTTATTTATTTTGTATCTAGAATACAATCGATCTGGGATAGATGGGAAGTGAACATGTTGATAAAGTATGAAAATATCCTAGATAATTCTTCTTATGCTAAAATATTTGCTCCTTAAACAGGTTGTTATCCTGTTAACGCAACTGATAAACTGATTGTCACAAATTAACTCACGAAAGTTGTAGTAGAAAATCTCAAGCACATTTGCAGTGTTAAAGAAATAAAAAAATCGCCCCCTCCCTTAAACAGATTTTATTTTCGTTTACTTTCGTCATTGCTTAACTTTCACTTCGCCTTTGCTTAATTAGGGAAACTGAATGACAATACCGGATAATGCATTTTAGGTATAATGCGGCAACAAATTAATGTTTTCATGGTCATTTTTATATAAAAAATGTTGGATAAGTATTTTATAGTTCAAACTTGTACGAAATAAATCTTTCAAACAAGGCATTAACAGGGCATCGCCGATGCCGTACAAGAGACCTATCCGAATAACTACTAGATCTAAAACTTACCTTTTCATGTTTTGTAAGGTCTTATACTGATATTACTACATACCTATTTCTTTGATCTTATTTTTTTAATCCATCACAATTAATTAATGTTCCATGTTAAAATTAGTAAAGAGTGTTTTAAATTAAAACTCATACATGTATTTTTACATATCAAAGAAAAGATATTAAGCAAAAATATGCAATTACCATATTACAGATATTATCAGAATATTTAGTTTCGTATTTTGCAGAGATAGAATTTCAAGTTTCTGCCAGTCCACAGGATTATCATTGAAATTTGAAAAGTGTATTGTATTTGCAATAAAATTTCATAGCGTCATGTGCTAATATATATTAATCTTCTTTTGCTGACATTAATGAATATTTGACATTCAGACTTCGTCGATACCGAAAAAAAGACTTTTCAGAAACGTATGAATTCTTTTTAAATTTTATAACATGGGAATTCCGTTGGAGTTTTTTACAGTCTAATGACTACAATAAAATAATGTTAAAAATTATAAAGATTATTTAAAAGGAAAATACATACAATTATTTTCATACTTAAGAAAAACAAAAGATAACATTTTCAAATTACATTATAAAGAGAAAGTTGTGTACTTGTTAGTATGAAGACCTATAATTTCGAACATCTGCTTGTTTACACGATAGTTGCATTTGTTTTAAAAATTTATTGTGTATATAATGAAACTTCATAGCATCATTTATTGATACAAATGAAACTTTTATGTATTTCTGTCAATATTCCTCTGTCTGCATCCTTTCCTGTAATTTTCTTGGGGTGCTTATCCTTTGCATTTTCATTCCTTTCCCCGTACCCATTCCCTTTCTCATTATCATTTTCATGTTCAATTCTTTCGTTGCCATCAAGAGAAAGTATGATGGAATCAGTATAATCGGCATCCACTTAAGATTACAATTCTACTCCACTGACCCATTAAATAAAATATCTTTTTAATGTGATAACGTTTATAGGCTAATATACTATATGTAAATTGAGACATGTGTGATGAAATAAGTACGATAAAAAAATGTTCGCAACTTTATGCAGGACAGATAATTTTCCTAGGCATTCACATTCAGCAAGAAGTTACTTCTTGGTTAGTAAATGCTTGATATTTCTTTAATTTTAATAAGATTATTAATTAAGTAGGTGGAGTGGTATTCCCGAGACTTTATTGCATATCCTCTAATAAATGTAATTGTGCTTTATTAATTGCATGCGATAGGCGAACAATAGTTACAAACAGTTTATAAACGTGCGATATTTTACGATTAATCGATGATTTTGCTGCTTATCATTACAGCGAGTTTACATGCTTGTGAAAGTATAGATAGATGATGATGATGGATTTAGTACTAAATTCACTACGTATCTATTTTTTTTTTAGATTAGCAAATTTCCATATTTTGAGGCGGCGTCCTGGCATAGGGGTAGCGCGTCTTCCCCGTGATCTGGGCGTCCCGGGTTCGAGTCCCGGTTTGGGCATGGTTGTTCTATCTGTGAGATGTGTGAATGTGCCCTCCTGTAAAAAGGGGTTGTGCAAGCGAATGAGTGATGCGTGAGTAGCAAAGTCGTACTCTTAGTCCTAGTTGGCGCTGCTATAAAAAATAAGAGACGTCCCCCTCAGGCTTAAATCGCTGTCTTCGTAACAGCGGGCTGGTAAGTGGCAAGTGCCATAAGAAACAAACAAACAAACCATATTTTGAGTGCATTTTTTCTGATCGAATAAAGCCAAAATTTGACAAATAACTACGATAACAGTTATAAAATGGCATAGAAAATTTAAATAATAGCAATTTAGCTTTATAGTTAGTTTACATGCTTTTGAAAATACAGACTAAGAGATGGTCAACATTTTGACGGATTTGGTACCAAAATCGCTACGTTTCTTTTTTTAGATTTTAAATAATTGTAGCAAATGTTATTTATTTTGATCTCTTCGTTCTGTAGTCGTTCTATTAACGTACATTTGAACAGGGCAGACAGATTTTTTAAGAATGGATTACGTTCAAAATTTGACAGAAATCTACAAATTTGGTATACAGAATATGTATCGAATTTCACCAGTCTAACTCAAAGCGTTTTTGATTTATTCTATGACGAACCTCCTGTAGTAATCCTGTAACTCCTGTAGTAATCCTGTAACTCCTGTAGTAACTCCTGTAATCTGATCAAATTTTGATAGAAGATACCAAATTTCAAGCCTCTGGCTCAATGAATTTTGTGAAAAGACAGATAGATATTTCAAAAAGTTTTTTTCTCGGACTCTGCTTCAGAAAAGTATTTTTCGAAAAATCTAAAAATTCAAGATTCAACAAATTATTGAGTTTGAATTTTTTTGCGGTTATTACAATACTTTAAGAAAATAAAAATGAATCGATATTCTGATTTTTTCTTGAAACATATTATCACTTTCAATTTCAAATAAGCTTTCCATCAATATCAGTTTTATTTCAATAGATTTTTGCCTCTAATTTTAAGAATGTTTTTAAATTATAATTATATTTTACAACATTGGTTTTCATTATTTTAATTAAGATTTAGATTTAAAAACAAAATAAAAACAGGCGAACCAACTAATCCATTATCGTGCTATGGAATTTCAAACTAGAGATTTTATTCTCTTTTCATTTTTCTATATATTATGATATTAAACAAACAAAGCTGTCGCGCCTGAGATATCCAAGAATGACACCATATAGATCAAAACTATAACTTTTGTTATTACTTGCATGGCAACATGACGATTGCAACAAAAATTTCGTTGTAAATAAACATGGAGTCCTCCTACGCTACGTCTTAGTGTGTGTTGTATATGATAATCAGAAATTACGATACGTTTTATATACAGCAGCATGCAATAAATGCTTTATGATATGTGTTTTCTTAGACTGAAACTTTAGATTTAAAATCTTACCTTTAAAAGTGATGTTAATTTTAAAGCGTCGTTAAATAGGTTGAGGTTAAGTAATTCTGCACAATTATCTATACAATTAATAAAAAAGCTTAAATTTCGGGAAATATCGTTTTGCTTTAAATTCTAATACATAGAGTTCCTAACTATGCTCACCCTCTTTTTTCTAGAGAATAAGGAAGGTAAATAAAAACTAAATGTATTATTCCAAAAGCCCTTAATATTTTTTCACTCGGTTTCTTAATCATTGAATTCATCATCCCATTAACATCAATAAAGCTATGCTACATTTAGATATACTTAATATTAGGGATTGCAATATCGTACCAAAAGTTCAATACCGGTATTCGGTATTTTTTAGATCTTAATACCGGGATACCGGTTTTAATACCGGTATTAGAAATTTTGGAAAAAGAAAAAAAAACACAGGTGTTTCTTTGTTTTATTTGCCAGTTTCAATAGATAGTGTAAATATCACAAAAAATAATTTGTAACCTATAAATTATAACAATATATAAAGAATCACAAAAAAGTAAAAGAATATCTTATCTATTTAAATCACAAAAAAGTGTAAATATCACTATTCAATCTGTGGTACTATTACAAATTTTTGAAAAGTGGTCTTAAAAAACATAATGCATCAGCTGTACTGTCATTAAGCCTGAAAAGTAATTTTGTGCAAAAATGACCAGCTGCCAAAAACGCTCTTTCGGCATCTACTCTAGTTGGTGGTACTGTTAGCAATGCGCGATATACTTTTTCCAAGTATTTACCTCTAAATCCCTCATCTTCAAATAAATCGATTTCTCGTCGGATGGTTTTGGTTACAACTGATTTCTGTATTGTTTTTTGGTTCGCTGAATTTTTTTTGTTTATTCCTAATTATAATTTTTGTTCAAAACACAATTCCATTTTATTATTGACATTAGTATCATCATAATCTTCGATAACTGATTCGAATTCTTCTGAATGTGGATAGGTTTGTGAGTAAAAAATTTTAAGAAAATTTATTATAAACTGAATCAGATTTGAATTGGTTATTTTATTTTCTTCTTTTTCATTTTCATTTTTTAAATCATTATAATTATGTAAATACCATAAGACATTTTTTATTTCTGTATGCCTTTCTTCTGTGCGATTTTTCAATGTAATATATAATTCTTCAGATAGTGATGTTCTTTCAGTGACTGAAATGAATGAAATTTATTGTTGAATGAAATTTATTGTTGCATTAGCTGTTAATACATTGGAATCTCTCGAACATAATGCTTCAAAGTCAGTTTTATTGGAAGCAGAGCTGATAGAGTTCTGGATATTTTGAATTCACTCTCTGAAAAATTAATTTACAGGTTTAAGTCGATTATTGCTTTTTGGATTGGATTTCTCAGTTCAAAAATCGTTCCATCATTTGGAGTAAACTGTTGAACGTGTTTTAGAATCTAATATTAACATACATTCTGTTTTATTTTCAGTTAATATATATTTTAGTAATATGTCATTTTTTATACGGGAAAGTATAAATATCTTAACAATTTTTCGAACTTTATAAATTATAGGAAGGAATTCTTGTTGGGGTAATATTTCATCCTCATTAGCAATATCTTCTTAAACAATTACATTGTCATTATCTTCATCGTCAATATCACTCTCACTCTTACTCTTTTCGCAGTTGGAATCCGAAGTTTCTATATCCACAGTCTTTTGGATTCTTCTGTTCTTTATTTTTCTGGTATAATACATCTATTACTCTTAATTGAATTCCATGAGCATAGCACAACCGCTGATTTAAACCAATCAACTTTCCAACTTTTTTCTTAACTGTTGCTCCATCAGTCGTTATGGATACAATATCTTCTTTCAGGGATGATCCATGTTTCGCTAATTTAGATTTAAGCAATTAATTAAGCCATTAATTAGCTAATTAATTTCACCCGTTAGGGAGACATAAAAACAAAAACGTATACTATTTTGCTATGTCGACTATCCCTGAACATATAGTGGAGACAATTTTAAAAATCTCTAGTAAATACCTAAAAAACGGTATTTAAACTTGTGAATACCGGTATTACAAAATTGTACAAATGGCTCAAAATACCGGTATTCGGTATCCCGGTATACCGGTATTGCAATCCGCACTTAATATCTTTAACTAATTATAAAATAATGAATAAAACTTACTTTACTTTATAAGAATAAAAATTTGAAGTCTTGAGAAGTTACGAGAAGATTTCAACTAAAATGAATTAAGAATTATTTTAAAAACCTATTAATAGAAAAATAGAACAATATAATTTGTGTGCATAGTGGGAAAGTTCAGAAAATATTCCAAAAATTGATTATTTAGGCAAATAGATTTGTTTGACAAACATTTCAAAATGAAAACTGTTTCTGAGAAAAGGGAAAAATATTATCTCAAATGTAAATTTGTTTTTCAACTTAATTATAGCTCCCAAGCATTTCTATGGCATATAATTTTAGAAATTAAGTTCTATTTTGTTTTTACTTTGAGAAAAATTCTTCACAAATTTTGTGATATTTGCTGACATTCAGGAGTCGCTTTGTTAGCAAATTCCGCATGTTGTATATATTTAGAAAGTCATGAAAAAATTACAAAATTGAATACCTTAGAACGAAATTTAAATGCAGACGACAATATTCACTTAAAAATGATTAGATGCACAACCTTAGAACGAAATTTAAATGCAGACGACAATATTCACTTAAAAATGAATAGATGCACAACCTTAGAACGAAATTTAAATGCAGACGACAATATTCACTTAAAAATGAATAGATGCACAACCTTAGAACGAAATTTAAATGCAGACGACAATATTCACTTAAAAATGAATAGATGCACAACCTTAGAACGAAATTTAAATGCAGACGACAATATTCACTT